>NC_133372.1:854476-929803 GCF_049309525.1 Garra rufa | reverse complement strand
CACTACAACAGTACAGTCTTCCCAGATAACAAATAGTGATTCAACATCCAGTTTTTTTTTTAAATGTTATACTCAAACCTCAAGGGAACATTCCATTTGATCATTTTGCAAATATTACGGGAATGTTACATTTGAATGTCCTACTTTTGAATGAATGTTACATTTGAATGTTCTACTTCTGAATGAATGTTACATTTGAATGTCCTACTTTTGAATGAATGTTACATTTGAATGTTTTACTTCTGAATGAATGTTACATTTGAATGTTCTACTTTTGAATAAATGTTACTTTTGAATGTTCTATAAACATTATGAAACAAGTTTTAAAAATGTCATTTTTAGAACATTATTAATACCAGATAACTTTAAACAAACATTCTATTAACATTACTGGAAGAACGTTTTTCCACAACTTTGAGTGAAACATTCCCTGTTAGCTGGGACTGCCTTAGTCTTGCCTAGATGATAAACTGTGAAGATTATTTAAATTAAATGTGAAAATATTATACATTCGTGTATTTAGAAGATGCTTTTATCCAAAACGTTTTACAAAAGAGGAACAAAAGCAATTGTTCAAAGAGCCAATATTACTCACAATACACAATGCCAGGTTTAGATCATTAGATTTGGAAGCACTAAAGAAACTAGAGAACTAGAGAAAAGCAAAAATGTTGCAAACAAAACTCAAAACATGTCATTTCCATACCTAAACTATAAAAAAAATATTTTCTTACTTAGTATTTTTGTCTTGTTTTCCAAAACAAATATCTAAACATTTTTAAAGTTTCCTTCTGATTCAGAATTGCATGCAATATAATGTTTTTTTATATATACAAGAAAAAAAATGTCTGTCAGTGTGGTCTGAAATTACTTTTTTCTTTATTTTTCTTACTGCACTGATGGTTTTTCTTGTTTTAAGCAGTGGATTTTTATTAAAACAAGATCTTATAAACCTAATAGTTATTTGACTACTTAAGTAAAGTATCTTGATTGCTTACTTATAATAGAAATAAGTTGAAATACCGAGAAACTAAATAATTTTTTGCCATGCAGAGCAGGTCATTCTCTGTGTTTGAGTGGTTTGATCAAATCACGAGGACTAGTACTGATGAACGACTTCAACACAAGATTGTTTGTGATAGTATTTAGGAATTCAGCAACATAAGTCATGTTTGTTTGTTTGATTACATGTATGTGTGTGTAGAAATCTGTCCTTAGACAGATAGACAGACAGACAGACAGGCACCTAGTATTGTCAAACATCATGCCTCTTTCTCAAGCGTGTCTAAAGTTTATAAAGTGGTGTAACTGGAGCTGGCATCACAGTCACTCATCAACATCAGCCGCATGAGCCGACCCGGATTCCACACGGACCACATCAAACCGGGCAGAACCGCACGTCCGTACGGCACCGCATAAATCCCGGCTCGGCCGGCGCGGCGTTGAAAGGCCCTGACCGGCACGCCGTGATTGATTCGGCGGTGGACGAGCGCTGAGAAACACACAGAACGTTCCCAAAGTTAAAATAAACAGCTTGGGAAAGGTTGTAAAATACACTTCTTTAGCTGTATAAACAGGTTGGCCGTGTAAACTGTGTACGCAGACGTCAGCTGCCTCCCTTCAGCTCTTAAACGGCTAATATTGCAAACAGCGTTTCCACTGAGATCATTTATTCTATTCCTGCATAAACACAAAGAGGCGATTTCATAAAGGTAACAATTGAGTTTGTGTATGATTGACCCACAGAATTTACACAGAAACTTCTTGCTCAAAATATTTACGTCTGTCGCTCGGCGAGAGGAGGACGAGAGCGAGCGAGATTACTGGATTGTTCTGGCGTTGTTTGTCCGTGAGAACAGGAGGACGGTGACAGGTGGCCGTGTGATTGGTGAAGGCTGGAGACGCATAAACAGCTCCAGAGAGAACCAGTTCAACTTGGACGCGCTTCGTCGGTGCTTCAGAAGGCCTCGATGTGGTATTTACATGAACTCGGGCTGATTTGTTACCTGCTGCGTGTCATAATCAAGCGGATCACGGCCCGTGTTTTATTTAGACAGAAGTAAACGTTCCCGTTTGTCCCGTACTCCGGCCGCCGGGATTCGTTAAGAGCACCCCCCGCAATTTCTTATATTGTCAATTGGGAAAATTGCGCATTTTAGGAGGCCGCGTTTGGAAAACAAATGTGATAGTGTGAGTATTAATCAAACAATAACAAAGGCGTGTGAAATGAGTTAGAGAGAACTAGACTGATTGCTTTAATTACTTGCGGCGTAAAATATTTCCAGAACAAAAGACGCTGCTTTTGTGCTGAGTTCGAATTGGATTTCTGCACTTCTTCTCTTAACGGCTGTAATTATGGGAAACGGCATGCTGGGAGCACAAAGACCCCGAACACCCACAACACACACTACTCTCTCTGTGTGTGTGTTTGGTATTAAAACCACTATTAACACATGAATCTGCTTGTGTTTAGGGATGCATCTCTATAAAAGCGTATTTCTGCGATGGCCAAACTCAGACACTTCAGTTTTATTCATTATAACTTGCTTATTTACACAAACAGGATGTTGATAAAGGGCTAAAGTTGGTGTTTATTCAGAGAGGGACTGACAGTGCACATGAGGACTTTAACTTCAACTTTGTTATTTGCATTTATGCATTTATCCGAAGTGACCTGCGCTGCATTCAGGTATGAGTTATGTAATTTTAGCAAATAGGATCAACACTTCCAAATAACACTACAAAATATTTATCAGAATTCATTAAATCCATACTCACTAATCTGATGTTTATGCTGCTGGTTTTTTTTTTTTTTTGGTTTTTTTTTTCTCCAAAATTATGTCACTTCCTGGAATAAGATGTTGTTCAGGAGCTGGTGGAGATATGAGGAAACAGGATAAATATTAAATACTGATTATGAATTAAAGCAATGTACTCAAGAAAAACATGTTTAGTTTGAAATATTTAAATTAGACAATTTAACACAGAATAAAGTGTCAGTTTTAGTATATATATATATATATATATATACACACACATACATGAAATCATTTAGAAATTCACCCAGCATTCATGTTATTGTGCAGCATTACAGCATTATGGACGTGTTTTACGCCATGGGCAAAAAAGTTAATTGTGATTTTAATCTCACAATTCTGATTATATCTCATAATTCTGAGCCTAAAACTATGCAATATAAACTCAGGATTGCAAGACAATCTCAAAATTACAAGAAATAAACTCAGAATTATGAGATATAAACTCAGAAATGCAAGAAATAAACTCAAAATTGCGAGATAAAAAACTCAGAAGTGTGAGATAAAAACTCGGATATGCAAGATAAAAACTCAGAATTGCGAGATAAAAGTTTGGAATTGCGGAATATGACTCAGAATTGCAAGATATAAACTCAGAATTGTGATATATAAACTAAAAATTGCAAGAAATAAACTAAAAATTGTGAGATATAAACTCAGATATGCGATTAAAACTTGGAATTGCGAGATATAAACTCGGAAATTGCAAGATTATAAAGATTATAAAGATTATAAAAGAATTGTGAAATATAAACTGAGAATTATGAAGGTTGCAATAACTTATTTATTTATTATTTCTATGGCACAAACCAGCTTCAATACAGCATACATACTAAAGCCATTTGCAAAAAAGTTAATTGTGATTTTAATCTCACAATCGTGATTATATCTCATAATTTTGAGCCTAAAACTATGCAATATAAACTCAGAATTGTAAGAGACTTGTAAGATATAAGTGCATAAATGACAGATATAAACTCAGAATTGCAAGACAATCTCAGAATTGCAAGAAATAAACTCAGAATTGCGAGATAGAAAACTCAGAAGTGTGAGATAAAAACTCGGATATGCAAGATAAAAGTTTGGAATTGCAGAATATAAACTCAGAATTCTGAGATATAAACTTGGAAATGCTAGATAAAAACTTGGAATTGTAAGATATAAACTCAATATTGCGAGATATAAACCCAGAATTGTGAGATATAAACTTGGAAATGCGATTAAAACTTGGAATTGCGAGATAAAAGTTTGGAATTGTGAGATATAAACTCAGAATTGAAAGATATAAACTCAGAATTGTGAGGTATAAACTCAGAAATGCGAGATAAAAACTTGGAATTGCGAGATAAAAGTTTGAAATTGTGAGATATAAACTCAATATTGCGAGATATAAACTCAGAATTATGAGATATAAACTAGGAATTGTGAGATATAAACATGGAAATGTGAGATATAAACACAGAAATGCCAGATCGAAACTCGTAAAATTGTGAGAAAAAAGTTTGGAATTGTAAGAGACTGTATAAACTCAGAATTGTGAGATATAAACTTGGAAATGCTAGATAAAAACTTGGAATTGCGAGATAAAAGTTTGAAATTGTGAGATATAAACTCAATATTGCGAGATATAAACTCAAAATTGCGAGATAGAAACTTCGAATTGCGAGATAAAAGTTTGAAATTGTGAGATATAAACTCAATATTGCGAGATATAAACTCAGAATTATGAGATATAAACTAGGAATTGTGAGATATAAACATGGAAATGTGAGATATAAACACAGAAATGCCAGATCGAAACTCGTAATTGTGAGAAAAAAGTTTGGAATTGTAAGATATAAACTCAGAATTGAAAGATATAAACTCAGAATTGTGAGATATAAACTTGGAAATGCAATTAAAACTTGGAACTGTGAGATATAAACTCGGAATTGCAAGATATAAATTCAATATTGCGAGATAGAAACTCAAAATTGCGAGATAGAAACTTGGAATTGCAAAATATAAACTCAGAATTATGAGATATAAACTCAAACTCAAAGAATTGCAATATGTAAATTCAGATCTGCAAAATTTAATCTCAGATAAAAACTCAGAATTGTAAGATATTAACTTTGCGAGATAAACTCGGAAATGCAAGATAAAAGTTTGGAATTGTGAGATAAAAATTTATAATTGCAAGATAAAATTCGGAATTACGAGATTTAACTCAGAATTGTGAGATATAACCTCAGAATTGCAAGATTATAAACTCAGAATTGTGAAATATAAACTGAGAATTATGAAGGTTGCAATAACTTATTTATTTACTATTTCTATGGCGCATTCACACTCACCTTGTGTGCAGTCAGTCATTAAACAGGCGTAATTACAGGCGCTCAGCGATATAAAGACTTTGTCGCGCTGACATGCAGTGGTCAGTCGACGCGCACACGCACACACGCGCTCTGAGCCGCTGAAACCCCTGGATTAAAATCGCTCTCTTAAAGTCTCCCGCCGCTCGTAAACACGCTGATGAGCTTCTAAAGGGATCAGACTCAAAGACGGTTAATTTGCCCCTTTGGTGGGTGACAGACGGGCCGCGGCGGGTGTTTGCTGCAGTATCTCAGTGTCAACTTAAATACTATATGCTGAGGATCACATTTAGATTCATCTCTGCAAAGGTACTTAAGACGATATTGTTTAAAGGGGCCATTTACGCCCAAAGCCACGGACGCGTCGTGCCTGACACCGGCAGAATTAATTGGTTACATCAGTCATTCAACAGTTTAAAGGCAGAAAAATATGCAATTTAAATCTTGAATTTAAATTGCATATTAAAGTGTAATACCACGTTTCATTACTTAAAGTTCAGATGGTTTTTGAGCAACCTAATACTTTTAAAAGCCGCCGGATCGCAGGGTGAAACTCATCATAGGTGACTCGCGTGAGCGCGCGCGTGACGGACGGCGCGCCTGTTATTTATGACGGGGGTCAGTGTGGAGATCTGGGAGGGTAAATGTCACGTATTGATCGCCACTGATTGATCCGCGGCTACAGTCATTGACATTCTCTCCCCTTACAGGACCGTGTGTGTGTGTGTGTGTGTGTGTGTGTGTGTGTGTGTGTGTGTGTGTGTGTGTGTGTGTGTGTGTGTGTGTGTGTGTTGTACCTTCAGCCGGAGATGTGCCAGGAATTTTCTCACTTTCTGGGAAGCAGCACATGCCTGAAAATGATCCACATGTTTCTGGAAATAGAACCGCTGGGAGATCTTAAATTAACTAATTCAAAAATCAAATTCGTTTTATAACAACATTCGTTTGTTTACCAATATAGCCCAAGATTCGTGTGGAGTAACATGACTGTGTCACTGTTTCAAAAACAAATAACACACACACATAAAACAAAGGAAGAAATAGTGTTTTCTGTCATTTAAATGGATGTTTTTGTCTTGTGTTGACATATTTATTACTAAAACAGAAAGTTTTAGGGGCTGTTTACATGACAGTATGTCCAACTAAAAACTCTTTTATGTGTTTTGGCCATTAATACGTTGGCCGAGAGAGCTCAAAGCGCTGCAACTTAAGAAAACACATGCAAACAGAAAAAAGTGACAACAAATTAAAAAAACATCTTCATCAGCTTGACAACAGGCACTGCAAATCCTCGCAACGCAAACTCAAATATGGAAACGCCTGCAAACACAAAAAGCTCTCTCAGCCACCGTACATTAATTTATATGACAACAACAGTTTTGGAGGCCTAAAAATTTAAACTTTTGAAAAAGCTGTTTTAAAATTGCAAGTTTTTAACACTGTTTTGTCTCCAAAAATGTGAATTTGTGAAAATAGTGACATCATGCAGATGCATATTACATGTTCAGTTTGAATAAGTGCAAATTTTTTGTGTAAGAGATTTTATGTAAAACAATGTCTTTGTTTATTTTATTTACTTATTGTATTTTTTACAGTTGTATTTTTGTTGCTGTCTTTCAAGTGTCACTACTGTTGATATTTTGTACTATTTGTATGTTTTTTGTTTTTAGCAGTAAAAAAAAAATTAAGTTTGTAGTAGTGTTTCTTAAACAATAAAGAATTTTTAGTTGTTTTCGTCAATCTGTGTGAGACAACATTGTAGTCTGTATGCGGAACTTTTAAAAAGTGCAAAGGAAAAGAGTTTCAGTTTTTAGTAGGCCTACATCATTTTTGTGTAAACATACCCTTAGATGTATCACATACATATAATATTTGTGTAATATAGTTTTGAATAACATACTAGCTCACTCCATACAAAGATATTTTAGATCTATTTAAAGTAAAATATTCTGAATTTAGCCCAAAGTGGTTGGTCAGCCACGGAGGAAAAAATTAATAAATGCATATTTGCTATAAGTTTGTTTTGTTATCTTTTAGCACAATACACCTTTGACATCTTTTAGTAGTTTGCTATTATAATAGAGCTAAAAGCTCCAGACAAAAATGTTGTCACAGAATCAATCTTTGAAGTCGGCATTTTATTTATTTTTATTAAACTTCAATTATTTTACTAGTGTATTTTTAAATAAAACTGCTTCTTGAATGCAAAAAAAAAAAAAAAATCAAGCTGGGCTTGATATAGTCCACTGGACTAAATTTTTGGTTTGGTAATTGCTGCGATCATTTCACGTGAGTGACAGGTCTCTGGATGAGAGGGATTGAAACTCATCTGGATTCAATAAAAAATATGATTGGTCCATTTTGATTTCACAGTGACAAAGTCATTTGGCTCAAACAGCAGATGAAGATCAACAGAATGTGGTGATATTTGACAAATTCTACTAGAGTTCAGTCAAGCTTAATTATATTATGAACACAAGCTCACACCTGCAACTGGAATTTAGAAAAGAAAAAAGAATAAAAAAAGAGTGTTTTTCCATTTTCCGCTCAAACAGAAGAATAGAGCACACAGCTGGGTTGCCAAGTCCATGGTTTTGGACTACTTTTGCTGCTGGTTGGGTTATTTTGCTGATTTGCTATATTGCATAAACTGTATTGGACTGAAATGAAAATATTTGACCCATTTTACATTCATTTTACTCAATGTTAAAACTGCACTAGATGAGTTTTGTGAGCCTTTGAGCTCCTTTTTTCCTGTGCTTATTATTACTACTATCAAGTGATTTCAAGTTGAAACAATGTATGAAGCAAAACGGTTATAAAATGTGTATTTTGGCTACGTTTTGAGTCCTGATATTTGCCATAGGGTCATTTGGGAGAGTTTGTGCTATTTTTGAATGGCCACCTGGGCTAGTTTTGTTACATAGATCTGGCAACCCCAATACACATACCTGTTAGTTCATGCATTCCACTGGAATCGAACCCATGACCTTGGCGTTGCAAGTGCAGTGCGCTACTGACCTACAGGAATAGTAACCTTAAAAATATATATATAGATTTTCACAAATGCTTAAACAATAAAATAGCAGGTGTTGCAAAAACTTTGTTTGGATGAAATCGGAAAGTAACCCGAGTGCACTTTGATTTCATGTTAACTTTAAAAACAGCCGTAAGTGAACTCAAGCACACGTCTCTCTCTGTCTCTCGTCCAAAGCGCCCATAACTGTCTCTCTCTCTTTCTCTCATTCGCTGTAACTAAGCGCGCATCTGTGTCCGTGTGCGCGCCGGCGGGGCCGCTCGCGCTGCAGGTGACAGCTCTCCTCCAACGCGCCCGTGAGCGACTCGGGGCGCGCCGTTGTCCCCTCACGTCTCCCGCAGTTAGAGGTGATTTGCAGTGACGTGTGCTTGGAGTGCACCTTCCCAGTCCACTGTCAGCCCAATGCGACCTGGCAGGTCCGCACACGCGCACACCCGCGCGCGGCCCTGACAGCTCCACGCGGCGGGAAAGGAGAACGGGAACACGTTGTCAGTCGCCCGAAACCGCGGCTCTCTTTGCCTGGACCGCAATGTCACGGCGAGAGCTAGCGGGCGGCCGCGGAGGTGAGTGAAACTTCCTCATCTGATGTTGCTACAAGGTGAGTTTCAGCTGCCGCCGCGATTCATTCTCTCTTTGAGCTTTCGCAGGTCTGGCATGCTAGCGTGCTGTCGCTGTCTCACGCACACACTCACACTCACATACACATACACACGCGTTTGCTATTTTCAGGCTGTTTTCCTCTCAGTTTACCACACGTACCTCCACTAAAGAGGTGCTTTAGCGCGAGCGAGAGCAGAAGGTGCGTTTCAGCCTGCGGCGTGAGCGCGCGCCCCCATCTCTCTCTCTCTCTCTCTCTCTCTCTCTCTCTCTCTCTCTCTCTCTCTCTCTCTCAGGTAAGCGCGTGTCCGCCGGCGGAGCGTCTGTGTGAGCCAGTAAATGTTTACTAACCGGGTGAGTTTGTATATACTGTATTTCCCTGGGCTTTTTCCCACTGAGGTGAGAAACATTTACCTGTTCACTGATCCCCGACAGACACACTCCCCGAATGTGTGTTTGTGAGGCCACTTTATTCATTTGATAGTTTATGACCTCTTGTTTTACAGTGAACAGGCCCTTTTTACAGGGCCACTGCATTATAATAACATGCCATGAAGGATCCAGTTTAATCGGATAATAAAGGATTAATTAATGATAAATGTGATATATGTATTGTAGGTCAACATTGAAGTGGATCAAACTGCAACAAAGTTGTCCTACAACCAAATCAATACCCGTTCTTGTCTTAGGACAACTTTGATTAACTTTTTTGATCCACTTTAAATGTTGACTACTGTACTTTAAATATTAGTGTTTTATTTTTTTTTTTTGTTTTTTTTTATCACACTATCATCAGGTAAATAAGGGCATTCAATGACTTTTTCAAGGACTTTTCTGTCATTGATTTTCTTTTGAGGTTTGTCTTGCACAACACACATTTCTGACCCTGTCCAATTTTTTTAAAATTGAGATTTATCTGAAAACTGAATTAATAAGCTTTCCATTGATGTATGGTTTGTTAGGATATTTGGCTGAGATACACCTATTTGAAAATTGGAAAAATCAAAACATTGAGAAAATCACCTTTAAAGTTGTCCAAATTAACAGGGTTGCCAGGTTTTCACAATAAAACCCAGCCAATTGCTACTCAAACTAGGCCAAAAGTAGTCCAATTGCATTTCAAGGGGGGTTCCCAGGTAAAAATCACATTCCGGTGGGTAATATACACATTTTTTTGGCAGGGTTCCCCCAGTAAAAGTACCATTTCAGAGGGTAAAAATTACGGACTTTCTTAGCAATGTTTTGATATATTTACAGTAAGAAATTTACAAAATATCTTCATGGAACTTAATATTCTAATGATCATGGTGTGAAAGAAAATGATAACCATGCTACTTATGACTGGTTTTGTGGTCCAGGGTCACATTTGGCACCAGTAAAAGTCTAAACATCATCTTAAAGACAAACACTAAAGCTTTATGTGACAAATTTATGCTACAGTAGGTACAGTACCGTTCAAAAGATTTTTTAATATATTTGAAATAAGTCTCTTTTGCTCACAAAGTTTACATTTATTTGATCATAAATGCAGTAAAAACAGTAAAATTGTGAAATATTATTACAGTTTAAAATATCTGTTTTCCATGTGAATATATATATTAAAATGTAATTTATTTCTGTGATCAAAGCTGACTTTTCAGCATAATTTCTCCAGTCTTCAGTATGACATGATTCTAATCATTCTAATATGCAGATTTTCTGCTAAAGAAACACTTCTGATTATTATCAATGTTGAAAACACTAGTGCTGCCCAATATTTTGGGGAAACTGTGATACATTTTAATTTTCAGGATGCGCAGATGAATAGAAAATTCTAAAGAACAGCTTATTATTTGAAATAGAACCCTTTTGTAACACTTTTGAACAATTTAATGCATCCTTGATTATTAATAAAAGTCAAAATTTCTTAAGCTGACCCTGAACTTTTCAGGACAAGTTTAAATGTGAAATAATGACTCACCATCATGATGTTCCAAATCTGTATGACTTTGTCTTCTGCAAAACACAAAAAAATATATTGTTTTTGAAAAACAATATTTTTAATTGTCCATACAATTAAGTCAATAAGGTCCAAATGAGAAAGATGAGAAAAATACTTATTTATGATTGCTATTCCTTAAAAAAATTGCTTTTTTCATCAAAAATCACACAGCAATGTATTACTCAAACCTGCATCAGTAGCTCATGTACAAACTCATCAACATAGGTTTAAATCACGTACACTAAAATTGAACTTTAAGGAGAGTAATATAAAACCAAATGAACTAATCAGACAAATGACAAAAAATATACAAAAAAAAAATACAGTGCAAAAAATTCTAAACTATTCCATTGCGAAATACTGTAATATTGTTGTGCTCTGAAACTCAGGTTGTCTGCAAAAATGCTAAGGCGAATTTATTTACTTACAGTCGGAGTGTGATCATAAGAGACGGAGAGAGACAGTAAGCGTGTCAGGCGTGTGTAAACACTAAACTGATGGTCAGTAATAACACTGAGGGTCTGGTGAGGGTCTCACACAATAAAGCTTCTATCAGAACTCATTCATCATGTCCTGAAGAGACTCTGAACTCATTCTGATACACATCAGCAATGAGGAACACAGCACTTCCTCCACTACGACTCTGAGAAACACACACACAAAATGGTCAAAATACTTACAATACACAACATATGCAAGCATTACCAAATAAAATGATACACAAACACACTCTACTGTACATAATCTACCATATTCTGTTTTCTAACTGCACACATTTGCGCTGTGATTTTGCACAACCCAATGTAACAATTTTTAATGATAAAAACACTAAACCCAAGCCAATAAACTCCTGCACACCGTCAGCGGCCTGTAAAACTCGCACATCATTTACATGACTCATGCAAATGCAGCAGGAAATGAATATTAATCTGTGATTGTGATGCAGATGTGCTTTGGATATGCAAATGACAAACACGGTAGCGCGGCCTTCAGGATATCAGGAGCGGTGACCTCCACACGACCCCGCAGCTCCAACAATCACATGTGAAGTTACTATAGATGCACAAACGCCACGGGAATCACATCAGACCAACACAAACCAGCCATACAGCACAGAACACGGATATGAAAATGCAGCAAGCACAGTGTCAGGGTTAACGCATTACAAGTAACATAAGTTACGTAATCCGATTACTTTTTTCAAGTAACTAACACATTAGTTTTTAATTTAAAAGAAAATACCTGAGTTACTTTTTTTAAATAAGTAACACTTTGTTTTCCCTTGTATTGAATGACAGCTCTCTTGTTGCCATGTTGATAAAAATGTGAGTACACTCTTAAAAATAAAGGTGTTTCACGATGCCATAGAAGAACCTTTTTTGTCTAAACGGTCCCATAAAGAACCTTTAACATCTGAAGAACCTTTCTGTCTCACAAAAGCTTTGTGGCGAAAGAAGGTTCTTCAGATTATAAAAAGGTAAGAAAGAGATGGTTCTTTGAAGAACCTTTGACTGAATAGTTCTTTGTGGAGCCAAAAATGGTTCTTCTATGGCATCGCTTGAAAATCCCTTTAAAGCACCTTTATTTTTAAGAGTTTAAGTTGTGTGCGCTGTGTGAACATGATGTTACTGTAGTTCTAGACTAAATTTCAACATGCATTTACTCATGCCACTCACACAAAAACAGATTCAGAGTTCCTTGTAATGAATACAAACAGTGAAATGCAAACTCAAAATATGATGCAAACCTGCAATAATTAAACAATATAACTTACGTACTGTATTTAATTCCATTTTATTAAACCAATATTTTTGCTGCTGCCCTTCGATGATCAAATTCAACCATACTAATAAGTAAAAATAACTTGAGATAAACATCCCATTTGTTAATTTCTTTTTTTTTTTTTTTTTTTTTTTTTTAATTGCTGAATTTGCCTAAAACATAACTTTTTATATTAAGAACAAACAAGCATGCCCAGTCAGGTTGAGAAAAAGTAGCACAACAAATTTCTTTCCATTAAGAGTTACTTTTTAGGAAGCAATGTTATATTGTAATCCATTACTTTTTCCCAACAGTATATGTTGGTCTGTCTTTACTGTCAGATGTCAGCTTTATCCTTAAACTCTTTAAAATTAAGGTTTAAAAAGGTTTTAGCACATTTTTGGTTCCTCAAAGAACCTTCTTAAAATGCCTTTTTTTTCATAGTGTAAAGAACATTTAAGCCTGTTTTAAGTTTAGCAAAAAAAAAAAAAAAAACATCACAATCACTCAAAATTTTAATATATATAAATATATAAATATTTTTTTTACAGTGATGCCACAGAAGAACCATTCTGGGTTCCCCAAAAAACCTCTCTGAGAACTGAGAACAGTTCTTAAATGTTTTTCTTAGTTTAAAAAACATTGAAGAACACTTTTTTTTCTATTATAAAGAACCTTTTGTGGAATGGAAAGTTTCCACAGATGATTAATGTTCTTCATGAAACTATTAATGCCTTTATTTTTAAGAGTGAATGAGAGCATATTCCTCATCATTTATATTGAAAACATGTTATGATGCCTTTAAGAATTTTAAATAATTGGATAAATACTTTGAGTATTAATAAATTGAATAAATATTGGTATTTATCATATAGCTGTTGTTGCAAATGTATAACAGACATAAACAATGTATTGCTCCATTATAAAAATGCAATGCAGAATGCTTGATAAAACTGATCAAATCGGTCAAATCTAATTGAGACAAACACATTTACCACAAACTTTGGTCTTCAGTAATACGGTCCAGTCGTTCTAACTCAAATGTGCTGATATCAGGAGGTAGCGTGCACTTTTATAACTCATCCGGGACCTTTTACGCTGCAAATATCACTGAACAATAAAATCAAATCCAGCACATTCGTCTTTACTCTTATCAGATGAGCTTTATTGCTCCAAACAATTACTGTCCAATCAAACGGCAGATAGGCGGAGGAAGTGGTGTCACCGGCGGGACAGTGAAGGATGAAGGCGTGTCAGGATGAGATATTAGGCCGCTCCGGACCTGAACGCCTGATGTATTGAGTTGGAACGGATCCGATCGGCGCCGCGACACGATGGCCTTAAAACAGAGCCGCAATAGTGTTTACTGGCTTATCTGGAAACATGAACCCAATAACACACAAACCTCTTCGCACCGTTTCATTACGTTGTCTAGAAGTTCCTTTCAGAAGACTTTCTGCTGTTTGCAGGAGTATAGATCTGAGAAATATTTAGGTTTTAAATATTTGAATCATTTTTTATATTTTACATTTTAGTTTTAGACATTTAGTTTTTTGTTTGTTTGTTTTTTTGGATCATTTTTAGTTTTTTATGTTTATCTATATCCTTTTTATTTTAGTACATCAAGTTAAACTAAATACATTTTTTTCTATTTTATTTCAGTTACTAATTAGAAACAAAAATGGTTAGTTTTTAATTTTAGTTTTCATTTTTTGTCCTTTTAAAATTTTTATGTTTATCTATATCCTTTTTATTACTTTTTATTCAGTTTTAGTTTTTTAGTACATCAAGTTAAACTAAATCCACATTTTTTTTCAGTTACTAATTATTTTATTTATAAAACAAAATTGTTTAGTTTTTAATTTTAGTTTTCATTTTTTTTGTCATTTTAATTTTTTAATGTTTATCTATATCCTTTTTTATTACTTTTCATTTCAGTTTTAGTTATTTTAGTACATCAAGTTAAACTAAACCCATTTTTTTCTATTTTATTTCAGTTACTAATTATTTTAAGAAACAAAAATGGTTAGTTTTTAATTATAGTTTAATTGTTTTTTGTAATTTTTAGTTTTTTGTTTATATCCTTTTTTTATTTCAGTTTTAGTTATTTTAGCACATCAAGTTAAACTAAATTAATGTTTTTATTTTTTATTTCAGTTACAAATTATTTTAAGAAACAAAAATGGTTAGTTTTTCATTTTAGTTTTCATTTTTTGTCCTTTTAAAATTTTTATGTTTATCTATATCCTTTTTATTACTTTTTATTCAGTTTTTGTTTTTTAGTACATCAAGTTAAACTAAATCCACATTTTTTTCAGTTACTAATTATTTTATTTATAAAACAAAATTGTTGAGTTTTTAATTTTAGTTTTCATTTTTTTTGTCATTTTAATTTTTTAATGTTTATCTATATCCTTTTTTATTACTTTTCATTTCAGTTTTAGTTATTTTAGTACATCAAGTTAAACTAAACCCATTTTTTTCTATTTTATTTCAGTTACTAATTATTTTATTTAAGAAACAAAAATGGTTAGTTTTTAATTATAGTTTAAATTTTTTTTGTAATTTTTAGTTTTTTGTTTATATCCTTTTTTTATTTTTTTATTTCAGTTTTAGTTATTTTAGCACATCAAGTTAAACTAAATTAATGTTTTTATTTTTTATTTCAGTTACAAATTATTTTAAGAAACAAAAATGGTTAGTTTTTCATTTTAGTTTTCAGTTTTTTGTCATTTTTAATTTTTTATGTTTATCTATATCCTTTTTATTACTTTTTTTATTTCAGTTTTAGTCATTTTAATACATGAAGTTAAACTAAATTCATTTTTTTCTATTTTATTTCAGTTACTAATTATTTTATTTAAGAAACAAAAATGGTTAGTTTTTAATTTTAGTTTAATTTTTTTGTTAACTATGATAACCCTGGATTACTCAAGGCCTATAAATGAAGAGTTACAGAATGTTTCTCAGAAGATCAAGAAAAGCTTGATTCCTCATAAAAACATATCATTTTCTGCACCTACTTTATGGTTTGTATCTTTTGTAGATTTTGATGCGTTTTATAAATATTCAATACAAAATCTCATGAAATGACAACACACTAATGCAGTATTTGATCAGATCAATCACACAGTCATTAGCAGATTATTTCGTCTCAGTTCACGTTGACGTCGGGGTTGATCACAAACGCCCGTCTCATATAAACATGACCCCAATTTTCGGCATGAGATCTCAGAGCGGCACACGGCTCCAGGTCAATCGAGGGAGAGAGAGAGAGAGAGAGAGAGAGAGAGAGAGAGAGAGAGAGAGAAACAGCCCTCCTGCAGGCGGCCACTTTTACACACTCTCTATTATTCATACTGACAATATAATATAATCACTATTTTGTTTTATTGTAATCTTACTAGTGCATTGTCGTCCCGTGAGTGATTTCATGTTAAATATTTAATAAATTCAAATGAGCAACAGCCCACATATAAAATTAAATGTACTATTGCAGATTTTTGGATGCGTCTTTAGACTAGCAAAACATTTTCACAATCATATACGACCTAGAGTATATTAAATATTTGACTTCTAGAGTTTATTCAGTATATTAAAGGGATAGTTCACCCAAAAATTATTATTCTGCCATCATTCATTCTCTCTAAAGTAAAAAACACAAAATATATTTTAAAGAACATTGGCAACAGCTTTGGATCCCATTGCATTCTATTATATGGACATATCTCGTATTTCAAAATATATTTTGTGATTTGTAGAAGAAATGCTTGAGGGAGAGTAAATGATGATCATTTTGGTTGAACTGTACTGTTTTTTTCTCTACTTCCTCTACTTTCTCAAAATGTTTCAAACTAAACATTTTTTGAATACAACATTTTAATTGATGTTCAGTGTTTAGTTTTCTGTTATTTCAGTTGCTAATTATTTTATTTAAGTTTTTAATTTTAGTTTTTTTTTGTCATTTTTAGTTTTTTGTTTATATCCTTTTTAATTCTTTTTTATTTCAGTTTTAGTTATGTTAGTACATCAAGTTAAACTAAATTCATTATTTTTCTATTTTAATTTCAGTTACTAATTATTTTAAGAAACAAAAATGTTTAGTTTTTGCTTAGTAATTGTAATTTTAGTTTTCGTTTTTTGTGTGTGTGTGTGTGTGTGTGTGTGTGTGTGTGTGTGTGTGTGTGTGTGTGTGTGTGTGTGTGTGTGTGTGTGTGTGTGTGTGTGTGTGTGTGTGTGTCATTTTTACTTTATGTTTATCTATATCTTTTTACTACTTTTTATTTCAGTTTTAGTTATTTTAGTACATCAAGTTAAACTAAATAATTTTTTCTATTTTATTTCAGTTACTAATTATTTTATTTAAGAAACAAAAATGATTAGTTTTTAATTTTAGTTTTTTTTTTTTTTTTTGTCATTTTTAGTACGTCACTTTCCTTCGATCAAAAGCCTTGTTGACATCCTCCAGAAAGGGACAATTTTGGAGGGAAAACAGTAATTATATCAAGTTTTATCAATGATCTGATGAATTGTGTAAGGTGTTGTGGTGTTAGTTTTTTTTTTTTTATCTGTATTTTTAGTCTAAATTCCACAAATAAGTTTGATGATATCAAAGAAGGATGGTTGAAAAATCTTGTTTGTGCGAATAATCAAGTTATGATGCATAAGGTTTTCTGACAAACATATAATTTAAACTGAATCGAGTTGAAAATGTACTGAAAACACAATCATCTACAAACATCTCAGTGTCGTGAAGCCCGGGAGCGCAGGAGAAATGACTATCATATGCAGCGCGTAACTGGAGACGTTTCCTGAGGGTCATCTGAACGTTGGAGAGCTCATCCATTGACCAGACGCACAAAACATCTCCAATCACCTGAGGCCACGTTCTGCATTACGGCACCAGAAACGGCCTGTTCCTCTCTCATCCGTGGCTCTCGCTCTGTGTGTGTTTAAGGCAAGGTGACAGAGTCACACACAAGAAAAATCCCGTAATTTCCAGAAGAGCCGGAGGTGGCCGGAGCCGGACGGTGGGCGTTTCTCCCGAGGAAACGCATGAGGAGGCAGAGATGAACTCTGACAATCCCTCCACCCCTACAGCGGCCGGAGCCCAAGATTACGATATTTCTTCTGAAAGCTCTTTTACTGAAGATGAGCGCAGACGCAGCACTGCAGGAGGAGGATCTGTCTCCTGTTATTAAACACGCCGCATACGGCCGGTCACAGATACCTCTGTAATATAGGTCACACACACATATGCGTCTCCGCCGGCCGCTCCACGGGCTGATGTGTGATGTCAGCGCGGTTCTGGGTCACGGATTGGCTGGCAGGCTTGGACATGTGACAGCACTGAAACTGTCTAACTGGATACAGAGAGACAAACTGAGCTGTCCTGGCCACCTGTCCAGCCGGACAGAGAGATGGGTGAGAAGAGAGGAAGACAGATAGCGAGTGAGACGGATGAGAGATAATACAAAGTTCCGTTATGAAACTCTGGAAGTCGCCAGCCGATAGGTTCTAACTTAATCTAACTTAATCACATCGTTACTTATGCAGTATAGCGCAGCTGATTGGTTTCTTTTTACATCAGCAGCCAGTGCTCAACATTCAAATACTTGGTTAGTGCTTGCATGCTTCAGAAACATTCCACCCTCCCCAGCTCCACCTGTACAGATCTACTACAGAGTGATTTTGTGTATGTTATACAGTGCCTTGCGAAATTATTCATACCCCTTCGTTTTTTTTTTTACATTGTTTTTTTTGTTGTTGTTGCAGCATTATGTTAAACTGCTTTAAATTACTTTTCCTTCCACATCAATCTACATCTCATACACCATAATGACAAATCACAAAACAGGTTTGTAACAACTTTGCGAATTTATTAGAAATAAAAAACTGAAAAGATCCCGTTGCATAAGTATTCACACTGGAAATGTATCTCAGGAGCATTCATATTGCTTCTAGATGTTCCTACACTTGGAGTGGAGTTAAACTGTGGCAAATTCATTTGAATGAGTCTGATTTAGAAAGACACACACCTCTCAGAAAAGGTCTAACAGCTGGAAATGCAGATCAGAGCAAAAACCAAGATAACTGCCTGTAGAGCTCAGTGACAGACTTGCGTTAAGGCGATGATCTAGAGAAGAGTTCAGAAACAAATCTGCTGCATTGAAGGTTGGCAGAAGCATTCTGCATAATGGAAGACGATTGGAACAACTAGGACTCTAGAAAATGTCCAAGCTGACAGAGATGGAGAGGTGAAAAGGTGAGGCAAAGAATGGCAGATAATTACCAAATGCAGATGTGCAAAGATGCTCACATCAGACCCAAAAAGACTTGAGGATGTAAAGCTGCTTCAACTATGGACTGAGTTAAGGGTATGAATACTTATGACATCTACTTATTTCAGTGTTTTAGTTTTAATACATTTGTCAAATTTGCAAATCTGGTTTTTGCTTTGTCATTATTATGGAGAAATTGATGTGGGGAAAAACTCATTTAAAGCAGTTTAACATAATGCTGCAACAAAACGTGAAAAAAATGAAGGGGTATGAAAGGGGTTATTTCATATATAAGTGTATAAGTATTTCTTACATGCTCACAGCATGTCTGTGGATATATTGGCAGTAGCAGTTCTCAGTACTTGCTTTGCAGCAGCAGCATTGGAGATCAACACATGCCATGTACATAACCACGCTAAACTCTCCAAGAGTTGTCATTACAGAACTGATATGATGATTTAATGTTCTGAAAATATTCTGCAGGGCCTTAAAAAATCTTACATTTGGTTTAATCAGTGTTACAACATGTATTATTACATTTACATTTAGTCATTTAGTAGACTCTTTTATCCAAAGCGACTTACAAACGAGGACAATGGAAGCAATCAAAATCAACAAAGTCTTGGATTAGCTTAATGCAGTATATGTAGCAAGATTTTTTAATTATATAGTAAATAAAAAGAAAATGGACAGAATAGAAAAACTAGTGCTTTTTTATTTTATTTTTTGTTTTTTGTTGTTGTTAATTGTATAATAAATAAAAAGAAAGAAGATAGAAAGATAAAAAAAAAAAACAGAATAGAGAGTGCTAGAGTTAGAGAGTAAAATAGAGACGGAAGAGATGTGTTTTTATCAGATTCTTGAAAAGGACTGCTTGGATTGAATTGGGCAGGTCATTCCACCAAGAGGGAACATTTAAGGTAAAAGTCCGGGAAAGTGAAAATATCTCTCTCAATCAAAGTCCACAGAAAGTCTTAAATACTATAACAAAAGTCAATTAAAACTCTAGGAGATCTTAAATTTGGAGATTGACAAAAAGTGATGATTTGATTCAATAAATGGTCATTTCACATCAAAACATTCGACAGGATTGTGTTTTCAGAGCTGTTTGCTGTCGGTGAATACTCCGCATTTACGCCTAACGTCTACTTATGATGCAGCTTTGATGAACTGGTGATGTTTATATTAAAGTATGTTGTAGATGTTTGAAAATGCATTTTTATACCCCTCATCTTTTTGAAATAGCACCTGAAGTAGTAAAGCATAGACATTTCAGACTTGTTTATGATTATTTCTTCATTTTTTAAATTTATCTTATATTATCTTATTATAATTATAATATAATTATATTATAATATAATTATAAACTTGCATAAAACACGTGTTGTGTATTTAAACTTGCAGTTGCCCTGTTTTGCATTTAAATGTTAGCCACAGTCTCACCTGGTTGAAACAGCTGGTTTATTTAGAGATTGTATGGGGTTTGTTTTGTAATGGCATACGGTATTCATTTTATTTGGGCAGGTCTTTAAAAAGGTGTTTAAAAGTCCTAAATCTGACTTTACAAGTTCTGTGGAAGACCTGCAATAATCATTCGATTTTCTACATTGTCTAAACAGTGCTGTTTGATGGTGTTCTCTTCCTGTCTGTCTTCATTTCTTCTGGTCACTGTGTTTAGTGTGTGTCTGTGGGATTTTCCAGCTGTTTTATGATCCTGCAGGTGTGAATGGGTAAGTTAGTTAGATGTTACATGTTAAGACTTAATGCTGGAGTTTGATGATGACTGACTTACTAAACACCACTAACTAATAATAAATTATTATTCTTATAACTTTATATAAACTCTTTCTAATTTTATGATTTACACAATCATGGAAAAAATTGCATAATGCAGTTCAATCCGAAGGGAACCCAATTAATGCTGTTAAAAGGTTTGTGGCGACAGACATTTTCAGAGCAAACTGATTCACACACAAATGTTTGAGATTGAGCTCGAGAAAAAAGAGAGAGACCTGAGAGACTCCAAGTGTTTCTATGTGTTGGAGTTTTTAAAACAAAGTATTAAAGACAAACAGTGATTTTATGAGTGCTACGGTTTTGATATTTACAGTATGATCAACTGCCGACGTACATCTAACCACAAGAAATATGGGAGAAATTGATCCTGGGTCTAGTTTAAAACACAATTACGTTGAAAAAAAAATCATATCACTTTTTGCATGTGAATATGTGAACACAAACCACACTGACATTCATTCAGACAAGAGCCACTGTATAAAGACCTAGAAAGATTAAATTGTGTTGAGTAGTTTACATAAATGTCAGTTCTGGGCAAGTTGTATATTTGATATAAAGCCAGTGATATGCAGTTTAGTTTAACAGCCCTGCTGAAAAAAAACTGCTAAAACTAGCCTAGACTGGTCGGCTGGTCTTAGTTGGTTTAAGCTAGAAGTAGCTGGTTTTAGCTGGTCTCCCAGCCTGGGAAAGTGGCCAAAACCCCATTAAAACCAGCTTGCTGACCATCGATGACCAGCTAAAACCAGCCAACCAGCCTAGGCTGGTTTTATCCATCTTTTTCAGCAGGGAGCTTACCCATATTACAACAATATGCAACACTGTACATTTCCATTATTGCAAAGCGGCTTACAAAAGAACAAAGTAATTCTTTAAAGAATTGTCGAGGTTTAAAGTTTGTGTTTGTACAGAAAGTGAATTTCAAAAAACATGTGACAACTAGCCCCGCTCCCCTCTAATAAATCTTGTAAGCTGGTTATTCTGACTTACAAACACAAGAAAATACAAGAACGCTGATTTCTCCTTGAATAAAGATGATTTGACACAAGCAGATCTACTGATAGAACATCTGAAATATGAACATGACTCGTGTTGAAGATCTCAGAATGAAGCATCAGAACTGGAGCAGCGGTTTGATGGTGCTGTTCTGACCCCTGCTGGACAATCCCTGCACTGCACATGCACCACCACTGACCGTGTGGAGGTATTTTTAGGCACCTTTGATCAGTGTGTGTGTGTGAGAGAGAGCTCAAGGTCAAGGCTGGTTTTATTTCCAGCATGTCTGTCTTTTGATCTGTGTCTCAGGATGACAAGGTAAAACACACACATACACACAGCAGATGCACACAAACACACAGCAAACGCACTGATCAAACACAGCAGACGCATGCAGCAGGAAATAAACAGAGAATAAGCCCTCCAGTGACACACACACACACACCTTCTGCTCAGCAGGAGTTTGAGCTCCGGATGTTTCTTGCGATCGGTCAGTCTGAAGTCGCTTGGAGCGAAACACACGGGCAGATAAAAATAGTTTGAGATGTTTCAGTGTCGGTGTCAACAATCTGTCAGAATGTCAGACACCTGGTTACGACCCCCATCACATCACATGACCATCACAGCGGTGTCAGACAGGCCACGGGCAGCTCACCACAACTTCAACACTGAGAAAACCTCAGGACCGCACAAACCTGAGTTAGGTTGTTTGTTCAGATAAGAACCTTTTCCACACAACAACAGTTCAAAATAACCTAACTGTCCCAAAAGCAATACAAAAGTAGTATGCACACACACACACACACACACACACACACACACACACACACACACAGCCTTTATGCACCATTTCCCAAGCCTTCTAAGGCTGTGTGATGCTCTGTGTGAGAAACAGAACCAAATGTTGGTCATTCGTCTAAAAATATTCTCCCTTTAAGCAAAAAGTATCCTCCTTATTTGTGTTTCCTTTAAATATAGGGCACTTCCAATTCATTAGCTGCTATGTAAATATCTACAATAGCAGAGAGCAGTAAACTGTAAAACTCTGTGTTGCCACTGTGTTTATGACTATGATATACAAAATATTACTTCTGACCTATAAGGCCCTTAATGGTTTAGCTCCTGCATACCTAACTAGTCTCCTTCCACGCTACAATCCCTCACGCACCCTAAGGTCGCAAAACTCTGAACTTTTAGTAGTACCTAGGATAGCAAAGTCTAGATTAAAGACTCATCTCTTTAGCCAAGCATTCACATAATGTATCTCATAACGTTGTACTTCAGTTACATCTGATCAAATGCACATCAACATTTTTCAGCTTGGGCAAAACACACAATTTTTGCTTGGTTGGAACAGCAGCTACGCTAATTATTTCTCTATTTGTTTCTCTGTTTCTGCCACGGGATTTCCATCTCGTGGTAACTAGGAATTACACAAGATTCAGTCTGGATTCAGAAGAAGAGATGATGCCAACCCCTCAGAGGACCGCAGATGATGAAACAACAGCACTACATAATTTTTCTACAAGTTTGATTGCAACACATAATCATTTCTATTAGTGTTCATCATCTGTTTTTGATTACACCATTACTTTTTTTTTTTTATATTTGTACCATATGTACATCGACTTAACATACAGTAGTCACCACTAATAAGCTACTAAATATATTGTAGTAGCCTACATTTTTTGTACAGCTGCTTTGCAACGATTTGTATTGTGAAAAGCGCTATATAAATAAACTTGAATTGAATTGAATTGATATTAAAATATAATATGTGACCCTGGACCACAAAACCAGTTAAGGGTCATCTGAAAGCTGAATAAATAGGCGTTTTTCGTTGATGGTTTGTTAGGATTGGACAATTTTTGGCTGAGATACAATTATTTGAACATCTGAGGGTGCCAAAAAAAAAAAAAGACCTTTAAAGTTGTTCAAAGGAACTTTTTAGCAATGCATATTACTAATCAAAAATTAAGTTTTGATATATTTATGGAAGGAAATTTGCTAAATATCTTCATGGAACATGATCTTTACCTAATATCCGAATTATCTTTGGCATAAAAGAAAAATCAATCATTTTGACCCATACAATGTAGTTTTGGCTATTGCTACAAATATACCCGTGCAACTTAAAACTGGTTTTGTGCTCCAGGATCACATATGAACAAGTCTGCAAAGTCAAGCCACATAATGACTGTTTTTATACAGCTAAAATAACAAAGTGAATCACATTGGAAGTTTCGCACATTTAAGCCACAAAATTTGCTCTTTCGTTAAAGTTAAGCTGGGTACTTATGTTTTACATGTAAGCTAGTGTATATGTACTGAGCAGAACAGAACAGAATGTTTATTGCCTGATTTTTTGACCAAGTGATTTATAGTTATATGTACTATATGTGCTGTAGATTTGCTCCTTATTCCACCATTTATTTTGTTGTGATTCTTTCAATAAATTCATTTTTTTTTAAATGCATTAATTAATTGGTCCACAAGGTGGCGACATTGACCCGAGCTGTTGTTTCAACATCCAAAAAAAAGAGACAGTAAAATCAGAAACACCCGTGCTGACCAGTGCTTCTGTGAGAGGGTTAAAAGATTCACAAAATGGTAGTTCAAAGGTGCACAAAGTGATTTCTGAAAAAGAAAAAAAAACTATCCAAAAAAAAATCACATTCCTATTATGATAACTCCGCCCTAAATTCACAAACATGCTATGCAACACAGGCACCTCCCCTATTATGCGTGGACACGCCCCTTACTGCTGATGGGCTAGAAGTGTGTTTTGGTGTTTAGTCAAATCCACTTTTGCTTACTGCACCTTTAAAACGAGTATAGAGTCTTTTTTCATCGCTTATAGAATCTGGACAGAAATAGTGCAGACTGGAGAAAGATGCAAGTACAGAGAATAAGTTCTCCATATAGTGGACTTCAATGGTGCTCAACAGATTGAAGGTTGAAAGAAGCAGTTTCAATGCAGCTTCAAAGGGTTCTAAATGATCCCAGCTGAGGAATAAGGGTCTTATCTAGCAGAACGATAATAATAATAATAAATACTTTTTAATCACAAATGCTCATCTTGTCTAGCTCTGTGATGCATATGCCTACTCCGTTCAATTTGTTTCAAGACAGTTAGGGTATGTCGAAAAACTCCCATCTCATTTTCTTCTTCAACTTCAAAATCATCCTATATTGCTGCTTTACCTTTTATTGTCAAGGGTGTTTGACCCTCCTTACAAGTTCACTTTGTAAACACTGGGTCGGTGTGTCTGCAGCGATGTAGGACCTTGAAGTTGGAGAACCTTGAAGGATTTTGAATTGGATTTTTGTGACATACCCTAACTGTCTAAACCGGAGTGCAGAGTGTGCATCGCAGAGTTAGACAAGATGAACATTTGAGGTTAAAAAGTATGTAAATTGTATTTTTTTTTTTTTTTTAGAAAATAACCAGTCGTTTCGCTAGATAAGACACTTAATCCTTGACTGGGATCATTTAGAGCCTTTTGAAGCCTCATTGAAACTGCATTTTTAATCTTCAATCCATTGAGCACCATTGAAGTCCACTATGTGAGAAAAATTTTATTCAAAAAAACTTACTTTTGGAACTGAAGGAAGACAGACATGAAGATCTTGGATGACGTGAGGGTGAGTAAATTATCAGGATTGTTTTATTTTGGAAGTGGAGTAATCCTTTAAATACCATTCTGCTAAACATGCCTATAAGAGACTATTAACTACTCTTCCTTTTTTATTATACAAATGTGTAATTAAAAATGTCTACAAATGTATAAAACTGATCTAGGATTATGTAAAAACCAGACACTGGTTCGATGGTTTCATGTTGATGTCCTCCTATTGGCAAACCATTACAATTTTAAAACATTTCAAAGGCTTGTTTACTAAAACCATGTGGCAGTTTGATACACACTACTTCGAAACAAAAGATTTGCAAAAGTTTTATAGCATCAGTTTGAAAGGCTGTGTTTAAGAAGCGTTTGTGTCAAAACTAGGGGTGCAACGGTCCTCGGTAAAAAATCGAACCGTCCCGTTCTCCTCCCACGGTTCGGTGCGCACCAGGACCGCGGTTCAACTTGAATCTGACAACGCATCTGTAATAGGTTTTAAATAACAACACGTAAAACAAACAGGGTTCGGCTAATGCATGTTTCTGTTGATGGATGCGCATTCTGGCTTCGCAATACGTTACAACAACAGCGATTAAATAAATTCTTGTTCAATGCGAGTGCTGTATACTGGAATATGAGCAGTCATTATTGTGTCGTCTCTCGGGTGCTGATAGTGGTGAGACCTGAACAGCACACATTGCTCTCTGGATTTAAACTAAACTCATTTAAGCTTTGCCAGTTTCAACATTTAAGAGCCATAAGACACAAACTCATGCAGTGAGAAGATCTCTGCCGAAGCGCGCAAACCCGTGCAAATATTAAGCTCTTTTATTGTGTTTGAATGAACAAATTCACAGAAATGTTGTCAGAGTTCCCATCTTGCCAAGTATCCTAGCAGACATTAAGTATCAGTGGATCAGTGCATTCTCTTAAATAGACAGCAATTTTCGTAATATTTACCAACAACAAAATCACTCACTGCTCTGGATTGAATAGCTTTTGTAACTTTAAGCTTCAGTTTATACTGTAAAATATGCAATTTTTTTTTTTTTTTTTTTTTACATTTGATCATTTCCAGTTCTGTACCTAAAAACTAATGTTAGACCTACCTAAAAAAATGAAAAATGACTGGTTATTTTATTTGTATCTTTACTCTGTTGTATTTATTTGCGCTGTTGATTGTAGTTATATAGATTCTTCTTATTTCTTTACTTTTTAATTTTTTCCCTAAACATAGCACATGTACCGAACCGTACCGAAACCGTGACTTTAAAACCGTGATACAAACCGAACCGTGAGTAAGTTGAACTGTTGCACCCCTATTCAAAACTGAAGTATACTTTATACTTTTACTGTGTTATTTGTCCTCTCTGATGCTGGATAGTCAAGTGAAAAAGCTTCTTGAAGATACATTTGGTCACACTTTATATTAGGTGGCCTTAACTATTATGTACTTACATCAAGAAGCAAGTACAATGTACTTAATGTGGTCATATTGCATTGCAAATCACTTTTGCATCTATTAAGGTGGGATACGGATAAGGTTAGAGACAGGTTTGGTGGTATGGATAGGTGTAAGGGATGGGTCAACAATGGTAATTACAAATTTAATTACATATAGGTTTTTAAAAAAGAAAAGTACAATGTAAAAACATGTATGTACACAATAAGTGCATTGGACCAAATGATTCATTTAAATGTAAGTACATAGTAGTTAAGGCCACCTAATGTAAAGTGGGACCATCAATTTTTTTTAGTGTGAAAATAACATCCTAGGGTTTGAAACAACACGAGTGTAAATGATGAGAGTATTTGAATTGCTTTAAAGCTGATCAGGCGTGTGTCCGCAGACAGCAGGTCATTCCGCTCCAAAGACTCAACAACAACAATAATGCACAAGAAGCCCCGATCCATCTCCTGTCCCCTCTCAGCCCACCAGCGCAGGGTTTTAATTACCCAGAGTCCCGTGCGGCCGAACGAACGAGGGCGAACCCTCTCTCGGGTCAGTGCGGCCCACCCTCATCATTAATTACTGCTGCTGGGCCTCCTGACCCCGACACGCTGACCGCAGACGCTCTTCACACAAACACAACACACGTGTCATTAGCCGGGAACTAACATATGAAACATTAAACGCGCTCGGCGGCGCCACAATCCAAACATTTCATTTGTTCTCAATTATTCATTTCTTTGAGGGTTCAGAAGAGTCGTTAATATGGAAATCAGCTCACATGCTAACGAGCTCTCGCTGTCTGATTTGGGACACATCACTGGAGCACATTAACAGATCACTGCGCGTTTCTTGCTTTCTTTTTCTTACAAACCTCACAGAACTATTCAGATAAATACACTAAAATCCACATGAAACAACATTCACAGTCCATTTTACTTGACGGGACATCATTCGGAGTGATTTTATTGTGGTTATTTGCTCGCCGTATGTTCCAAGTTATTTATCAAGGATGCATTAAATTGATCAAAGGTGACTGTAAAGATATTTATAAGGTTACAAAAGGTTTCTTTTTCCAATAAATGCTGTCCTTTTGAACTTTCTATTCATCTGTGAATCCTGAAAAATAAAATCTATCATGGTTTCCACAAAAATATTGGGCAGGACACTGTTTTCAACATTGATAATAATCAATAAACAGCAAGTCAGCATATTAGAAAGATTTCTGAAGGATCATGTGACACTGAAGACTGGAGTAATGAATGACGATAAAAAATAAGCTTTGATCACAAAAATAAATTCAAAATTTTGCGATCAGTAAGATTTTTAATGTTTTTTTTTTGGTTTTGTTTTGTTTTTAATCAAAAATACAGAAAAAGGAATAATATTATGAAATATTATTGCAATTTAAAATAACAGTTTTTATTTTATTTTAATATACTTTAAAATATAGTTTATTTCTGTGATGCATAGCTGAACTTTCATCATTATGTTGGAAACAGTCGCACTGCTTAATATTTTTTGGAACCTGTGATACTTTTTTTTTTGGATTCTTTGATGAATAAAAAGTAAAAATATATATATATTCAAAACAGAAATCTTTTCTAACAATATAAGTCTTTACAATCACTTTTTTTATCAATTTAACACATTTATTTCAAAGAGAGAAAGAAAAAATGTACTGACCTCAAACTTTGAACAAGGTGTTTATTGTTACAAATGTTTTCTATTTGACATAAATGCTGTTATTTTTAACGTATTACTTATCAAAGAATCCTGAAAAAAGTATTACTGTTGTCAGTGCTGATAATAAATCAGCAAATAAGAATAATTTCTGAAAAAACATGTGACACTGAATGCTGGAGTAATGATGCTGAGAATTCAGCTTTGCATCACAGGAATAAATTATATTTTAAAGTATATTAAAATAGAAAACCACTATTTTAAATTGCATTACCATTTCACATTATTACAGTTTTTTCTGTATTTTTAAGCAAATAAACACAGCCTTGATGAGCAGAAAAGTACTTTAAAAAGCAAATTTTACTGATCCCAAACTTTAGAAATATCGAAATTTGTAATTATAATAATATTTCACTTTTTGTATTTTTGATCAAATAAATGCAGCATCAGTGAGCAGAAGAGACTTCAAAAACAATCAAATCTTACTGACTGCAGTTAATCTGGCATCCAACAGCAATGGATATTTCCTAACATCCACGAAATGTGTAAAGGGTAACACGTTTAAAGGCTATATTTGGGAGTATTTGTCTGACAGCAGATATCCCGAACGCAGATGGAGGAGGCTGCTCATTACTCTAAAGAAGGTTAATCCATTTAACTCCTGCATATTGATATGCCAATTACATCTAATTGAGGAGGAGGCATCAGTCAAGGTAATAGTGCAGAAAGAGTGTCGGCGCGCATCGGGCCGCGGGAACACGTGTAAGATCGTCTCTCCTAATTGGGCCAGAGCGACTCGGGCAAACGCACTGAGGTGTGCGACTCCAGACCAGACACATCCGTCAACAGCGCATCCCATAATGCACTTCACCTCCCCATGCTGGGCCTCGCCTGAGCGTGTCCGAAAATGATCAAAGCAAACGGGGAGAGGACGGGACGGGGCACGAATGAATATTTAGCCTGCCGTATTCTGTCTGGAAGCGTTTGGATCAGTGAATGAAGCGCAAACAAACCTGGGATTGATTTCATTAAAGTCTGTTACAAACCCTTCTGCTTTCAGTGTTGAGATACGGTTATAGTTTTTAATAATAGTTTGAATTTGATTTACTTTTATATTTTTTTTCCTTTTAATTGTTGTTTTTGTCATTTTTATTTATTGTTTTTGTTTTAGTATGTGCATTTATTCCCTTTTATTTTTGTTTTAGTTTATTATTTTAGAACAGCAAGCTAACAAGTATTTAAGAATCATTGAGAAATTATAATTTTTTTTATTAATAGCTTAGTTTATTTTTTATTGTTTTTTCATTTAATTTTAGTTTTAGTCATTTTGTTGTGCATGGTTTCATTCTTGATGATAGTTTAACAATAATCATTTTTCATACATTTGACATTAAAATGTCAGTTTTAGTTATTTTACTCCAAGTAAAATTAAATGATAATGATAATTAATGAGATTTTTTTTTTTTGCAACTACCTGGATTTTTATTTATCTATTTATTCTTTTCTCTCCTTTTTGGTAATTCAAAAGTTTTACTATAAAAGTTTTTGTAATTGTTTTATTTAATTATTTTTTTTATTTTTATTTTTTTATTATTAATTTATTTTTATTATTTCAAGAAAGAAATATTTCTTTATGTATTTATTTCTGTTAGCTATAATAATCCTGCTCATTCCTACATAAAGGTAATTATTTGTTTTCATTTTTAATTATTAAATTGTAATTTGTTTTGTATAAATATTTGGATAACAACTAATATGGTGGTACAGTATTTTAGTAATTGTAAACATGGCAGCAGTCATGCAATATTTAATCATTTAATATTACAATACGTTATGATGCAAAAATTGTATGATTTAAAATTTATATATATATATATATATATATATATATATATATATATATATATATAATAACATGCATTACAAATGTCCTTGTGTTTCAGTTAATTTTGGAAAGTTTAAAAAAGTGCAATAAATTCAATGCAAAGTTAGAATCATGATAAACACATGCTAAAGTGCAGATGAACGTCATCGTGCAACCTTGGCGGCATCTGGAGAGACAGACACGGTTAATGCAAATAAAATGCATCAGTGAGTCAAAGTTACAAGACAATAAAACCTGTTTAGCAAACATTTGCAGAGATAGTTGTAAAACAAAGTAAATGATCTTCTAAATGAAACACACGCTGTACAAATACTATAGCATTGCATAACAGAAACCATCCTCAGTTTCTCTTTGGCAAAGACCGTCTGCAGATCTACTGAGACACTTTTCCATTGGGTTTGAATTAAAGTTAATCAAGATTCATTCAGAGAGTGAAAAGTGATTCAAATAAAATGTTCAAGACTCTCAGCTTTAATCTGATGTTCAATGTCCCTAAAAAAACAGGACCTACGTTCCCATGAGGGGCTTGTTTATAATTTACTACTGAATAACTCACTCCAGTGCAAAGTACAAATGTGTCACTGTTCTCATGTGAAGACACTTTGCTTAAAATGTAAAACTTTTACTGCATCGAACATATTCCTGCTGCCTTTGAACCAGATGTCAATCAATTATGTCATCATCTAAAGAAGTTTAATATTTAATATTTATTTAAAATTGAATATTTATCATGTTAGCAAATCTCAAATTGAATATCCATTTTTCATACTTTCAATTTATTAACCCGAATTTAACTTTAGCATTTTTTACATTTATTTTGACAAAATGTATGACAAAGTTATTATTTATTGGCACAGAATTTAATATCAGTACAAACCAACATATTTGAATGGAATCTTTTCTTAATGAAGACTTATTGCATGCACATTAATTATATTTTTCAACTTTTCTACACAAAATCTATGATGAAATATAACCGCATTTCAGATTATTGGTACAAAATTCTTTGAAATCCTTTGGAACATTAGCTGATGTGAAGAGAAACATTCATTGGCCATTTTCATACACTTTAAAAGCATATAAAACTAATTTGCCTGTAATGGATACCCCTGCTCTCGTCATGTTAACAAGCAGCAGCCACTAAAAACATTTCAGGCTTCACATTGCTGAGGGTCTGTCAGTGTTTGGCTCCACAGGCGCTCAGCGCTGATCCCAGAGCAGTGATAAAGCGGTGAACATCAGTGAAGGAGTTGTAGAGCGGCACCGGAGCGACCCGCAGGACATTGGGCTCCCTCATATCGCACTGAAACACCAGACACACAACACACTGAGACACACACAGCCTTGACAACTCTATGGACCTGGAAACTTTCCAGGGAAAAAGCAATATTTCAGTGCTCCTAAAGCGCCACCTCGTGGTAGAGAATGAATTTGCATTTCAGAAAAGTTTTTCTGCCGTTTATGCTCAGATTGCAAATATGCATGTTTTTATGCAGCAGACGCATGGAGTTGTAAATGTGAAAGAAGTTAAAGTACATTCCAAAGATCATTAAGACAGGAATATTTATTTTAAGTTTGAAATAAATACAATAAATTATATACTTGATTTATCCCTTATAATGGTCTAAAAGCTAAAATGTCATTTTTGTACTTTTTGTTTATGTGAAAACCTGTATCTAAACTGTAGAACATGTCATTTTATGGCTTAACATGCTACCGTACATTGTCCAACCCCACTCATACTGTGTTCATTATACTTGTACAGCTTTTAAAAAGGCTCATAAATTATTATTAAAAAAAAATTATTTTATTTTGCAGATAGTACCCTGTAAATAGTGGGTTAACTAACTAAAATTTCTTTCTTGATATTTGTGCATTGAAAATAATTTTTATTGACATTTGTGACCCTGGAGCACAAAACCAGTCTTAAGTCGCTGGGGTATATTTGTAGCAATAGCCAAAAATACATTGTATGGGTCAAAATTATTGAATTTTCTTTTATGCCAAAAATCATTAGGAAATTATGTAAAAATCATGTTCCATGAAGATTTTTTGTAAAATACCTACTGTAAATATATCAAAATGTAAATTTTGATTAGTTATATGCATTGTTAAGAACTTAATTTGGACAACTCTAAAGGTGATTTTCTCAGTATTTAGTTGTTTTTGCACCCTCAGATTCCAGATTTTCAAATAGATGTATCTCGGCCAAATATCCTATCCAAACAAACTATACATCAATAGAAAGCTTAATTATTGAACTTTCATATGATGTATATATCTCAGTTTTGTCAAATGTAACCTTATGACTGGTTTTGTGGTCCAGGGTCACATTTAGACTTCACTCTGGTTTTCTAGTTTTTAAAGAAACTGACTTTTTTTTATTTGGGCTAGTTAAATTAATTTTCAGGGCTACCAAAATCTGAAGAGTACCTAACAGAGATTTTGTGTGGGTATGTTGTATGTGCATGAAAACCAATAAGCTTTCATGTTTACCATAAGTCATTTGCTTTATGTGTGTTTGTAAGGCAATAGGTTACAATAAATGTTCATCATGTCTCTTGTGATGTGATCATATCTCTTCACAAGACTTGGTTAAGTTTTATGACGCCTTTATGAATTTATGATATTTTAAGTTTTGGTCACCTAGAGCTTCAATGAAGGTGGATTTATCAACAATATCTTAATGTGTGTTTCAGAGATGAGTTTGGAAGGACATGAGTAAATGATGATAATAATAAAGTGGTACGTACGGCGATTCCTCTCTTCTCCAGCTCCTGAAAAACAGCTCTGATTGGAAGAGAGAAGGACAGAGACAGCTGGCAGCCTCTCTGCTCGGGGTCCGAGGGCGTGATGATGTGAATCGAGGGTTTGTCGGGATCTGACGGGTCTTTGGTGTAGTAATGTCTGATCAGATACTCCAGATACCCCGTCAGCAGCACCGACTTCCTCCTCAGATCCTTCATACTCGTCCGGTTAAAAATCTGGACACCAGAAAATCAAAAATGACTAAATACTTCACTTACATAAATTGTTAGGAAATCAGTATTTAAAGGATTAGTTCATCCAAAACTGAAAATCTGCCCATTATTTACTCACCCTCCAGGCACCCTAGGTCTATATGTCTTCCTTCTTTCAGACGAATCCAATTGGAGATATATTAAAAATTGTTCTGGCTCTCCCAAGCTTTATCATGGCATAGGCAGGTGTTTCTCTTCATCAGTCCAATAAAGTGCATCCATCCATAATAAAAAGTGTCTCACGTGGCTCCAGGGCTGAATAAAGGCCTCCTGTAGCGAACTGATGCATTTTTATGAGAATAGTATCTCTATTTAAAACGTAAACACCAGCGGTGCACACATGTCACTCAGACCCGACGAATGTGGAAAAAAACAACAGCCAGGAATTAGAAGCACAAATTTGTAAAGAAAAATGTTGAAGGATTTCGATATATAAGACAAGTGGAGACTGGTTTTCCTTTGCTAAAGTCAGGAAACATTGCTTCCTTTGCTGCTGTAAACAAACGCTGGTTTTCACAAGAACAGAACAGCTTCTGTGTATGGATATTTTTCTTACAAAAATGCATCAATCCGCTACAGGAGGCCTGTATTCACCTCCCGGAGGCATGTGAGGCACTTTTTATTATAGATGGATGCACTTTATTGGACTTGTTTTGACTGATGAAGAGAAACATCCGCTCATTTCCATAATAAAGCTTGGAAGTGCCAGGATAGTTTTTAATATAACTCCGATAGGATTGGTCTGAAAGAAGGAGGTCATATACACCTAGGATGCCTGGAGGGTGAGTAAATAATGGGCTAATTTTCATTTTTGGGTGAACTATCCCTTTAAGATGCAACATATAATCAATAATATCAATTTATTATGATATTAACACAGTTTATAATTTTTGGCTGATTAATTTGTGATTTTGTGAACACCCCAAATGGACACATACAGAAATGCTCACAGAACAGTAAACAAAGTGTATCTTGTATCTGTAAATGACTTGAGTTGCTTGTATGATGTTGTAAGATGGATGTGAGTATATAAATAAAGGTTGTCAGAATGTTGTATAATAGTTGTCTGTATGTTATTAAGTTGTTGTACGCTGGTTATCAGAATGTATTTTGTGCGTGTGCTGTGTGATGTCTTACCTCTAGACTGGCCTGTAGTGAACACACCAGTAAGAAGGGCTGATTGGACAGACGGAATCCATTAACCCCAGGCCGAAGATCCATTTCTGCAGAAATACTGTAGTCATTAATGAACATTTTTTTTATATTAACACTGCAGATTGACTTTTCACTAAAATCTATATCTAAAAGCTTATACTGAATCTAAAGTTGCTTTTCCAAGTGTAATGCAACTACAGGTGTGTCCACAGGATGTCAGCAGAGAGCAGACTGTGAGTTCCCACAATCCCTCAAAACTTCCAGTGATCATTATGATGTTTGTGCCAGTGACTGATATTCTCCTACCGTTATTCATGAGGAATCTGGTCTTCAGGTTGTGTCCCCACCAGCCCATCAGACTGACACAAGCACACAGACACACACACATTGCATGAGTATCTCATCAGCTTTATTATGTCTGTAAGTGAGCGTTATTGAATGTGATACTCACGCCGGTTTGATGCTGTGAGCGTGTTTCTCATGTATATACGCTCCAGCCAGACCACCGGCCCCTGAGTTCACATACTGAATAAAACACACACTAAACACCGTTAACACTGATCCATCATATATTCAACACTAATGCAATAAATACACAACAGCAAGAAATAAAAATTAATTAATGAACATACCACAAACACAACACAAAAACTAACCTTATAAGAGCACCAGCATGCAAAATCCACATTCCAGTCATGAAGTTGCATTTCTGCGTTTCCTACAGTGTGTGCGCAATCAAACCCTACAAAACACCCCTGAACACACACACACACACACACACACACACACACACACACACACACACACACACACACACACACACACACACACACACACACACACACACACACACACACACACACACACACAGATTGTTATTTTCCTGTTTACTACTGTGAAGCTGCTTTTAATCAATCTGTATTGCATAGAGTGCTATAGAAATAAAGTTTTAATATTTTAAGCAACAAACTAAAACAATTAACATTGAACACTTTGCAAAAAACAAAAAAGGTTTTAAAAAGTATTTATTTCAGTATTTATTATTATTATTTTAGTATTTACTACTGTTCCTGAGAAGCATATTTAGGATGTTGTCAATTCACAAAACTCTTTAAAATGCATTAATTAAATGCAATTTTTTGTTTGAAAATATTCAAACATTCAGATAAATAAAGGGTGGAGATGCCAAACTTCTCATGGATCTATAAATCAGTACACTGACCCCAATTAGGGTCGCACGAGGGCAAAGCATTTCCAATAAATTTCCGGAAACTCTTTTTGCAACCCTAAGCTCAATATGAGTGAACAGTCACTACTGAGCCTGTTTTGCAATTCCTGTTTTCATGGTAACAGGAAGCTTTCTGATTGGTGGATCTCTTTTCAGGATCATGGTTAGTTACATTTGTTGTTGTGGTTTATTCGGGTTTAAACCAAACTGATACGTGTCTCTCTGATCTCATGTTAGTATTAAAGTGCATTAAACTTTGTGATTTTCGAATGACTTTTCACCTTGGCGTGTCCCGCTCTGGTGATGGCCTCCATGTTGAACAGCTGACCGGTGTAATACTGAACGCTGCTGAGCATGACCAGAGCAATGGAGTCGCCCTCCCGCTCGATGAGCGACAAGATATCCTCCGTCCTGATGGTGTCTTCACCCTGAAAAACAGCCAATCCAAACAGTCACAAAACACTTCCTGTGTGCATGATTTCATACTTAGAGGAAGTGATGTCATTACCTGTCTGGGTTCGATGGTCAGCATGCTGTCGGCCACGTCCAGTCCTCTCAGCCGGATCTGAGATTCAATGGCGTACTGCACATTCACACACAAACACGTCAAACCTACAGCCGTGACTGATCCAGTAATGCTCATATCAAAATAATGTTTACATACATGATCGGATGGAAAGGCCTTATCCTCCAGAAGAATCTTGTAGCGTTTTGGAGTCGGCTTGTAGAAGGAAAGCTGAGAGGATCATAAAAAGAGGAATATTTGAAAATCAATGTGCACAGAAAAATATATACCGTATTTTCAAATGTTTTTACCATCAGAAGATGCAGATTGACTGTCAATCCATTCATCAGAGCCACTTCTTCAGGCTTAGCACCTATTTAAAGAGTCAAACACACACATTTACTGATTTACATGTTTTATAGGTTCATTCCACATGCATAATAGTTCTTCTCTATTTTTTATCAGCTTTCCCTAACCCTACACCTAAACCTACCCTCACATAAAACTACAGGCATTTTTCCATTCTTAAAGGGGTCATCGGATGCCAATTTTCCACAAGTTCATATGATTCTGTAGGGTCTTAATGAAAAGTCTATTATATACTTTGGTTAGAGATTCTCAATAGTAGTGTACAAAAACACCCTTTTACCTTGTCAAAAAATCAACTCATTCTGTTGCATGTTCCTTTAAATGCAAATGAGCTCTGCTCGCCCCGCCCCTCTCTGCTGTGGGATGATGAGCCGTAATGTTTACTTTAGCCGCAAAACTTGACAACAAACACATTATTAAGGCCATTTGCAAAGCTGCATTAAAAAACCCTCATACTCACTTCTGCTGTGGGTGAAGCTGCATTAGGAATGATTCGCACGAACTAGACGCGTATGTAGATCATGATCAGCGCTTTCCTTTCAGAAACGTATGTAACATTATCCTCTGTGTCTTCAGCGGCTCAGATGTCGGGAATAAATGACGATGGCTATGTTCATTATTACATCCATCAATCGCTCAATTAGAGACATTCTTGTCTTCCTCTGCACCTGAGTCTCACAATGGCGATCAGGGTCAGACTGTTTCAGCTCGGTGAGGGCGGGGCTAAGGTAAGGCGCTCATGTCAATCAACTATCGTGGGATCGGCCTCTATCTGTGTGCCGTCACTCTGACAAGAAGCTGAGATTGACCTGTTTTTAAAAGGGGGGTATTACTTTTTAAGATTAAACAAATACCACTGGGTGGATTTTTATCATTGTAGAGTGATTGTGTACTAAAACTACCAACACACATTAATGTTCAAACAACATGAAAAACAGGGCCGTGCAGTAGAGCCCTGCACGGGCCTTAAATCTAAGCCCTAGCCCGGCCCTGGCCCGAAACGCACAGGCTGTAGCCCGGCCCGTGTCCGACAGCTTATCAAAAATGTTGGCCCGAGTCCGACCCGAAGCCCGTCTTTTTTTCCGCCAAACAGCTTATACAGTTACAGCCATTAAAATAGACCAGATTCGTATTTAATAGAAAGTTTATGTTTTTTCGTTTCGTTTTTTTTATCAGAACAATTTTGAGAAATGTTTGGAGTTTGTTTGTTTGTTTGTTTGTTTGTTTGTTTTTTAAATGTAAGTTTTAGTTTTTTAAGTGACATCGATATCCAAGCGGTATGTGGTCCACAGTGAGTTTACTCAATTTAACCTATATATCAAATCAACACTTGACTAGTCTACAATGCAATTCACAGATATAAAACAAACATCAATATATCACAATGTTAGATTTAAAGTTTATTATCACCATCTCAGAACAAAGGCATTTCGAACAGGGCAGGCAGCTCTGCTGCGCAAAACCGGAACATACAAAGTCGCAGTGGTAAAGTAAACGAATAATGAACAAATATATAAAGAATAAATAATAATATAGAAAACTTCAAAAACACAACTTTACCACATGGCTGAAAATCTCTGTGCTGCGCAAAGTATGTAAGCGGAGTGGAGCGGCAACAATTTCCCCCCGCGCTCCTTGCATTTAATAATCGCTCTGCTCCAGCTCCACTCCTCGCTCACTGATATCAGAAACACTGCTCCGCGTCAAAAAAAAAAAAAAAATTAAGTATGTTTGAAATGTAACAGTCCTGTTCATAAAATATAATAAAATAAAATAACAGGAGGAGAGTTTCAAACATAGTATGCAATATTTGTTCCGACCACAGCTAATAATTGTCAACATTAAAAGAGTATTGCTGCTTTATCCAGTGCAAAGTTTGTAATGAAAATAATACATTTTCGTCAGTTATTTTACCTACAGGTCACATTATTTCTGATTTGAGTGATCCATCTCTAGCTAAACATGTTTAACATATGATTTCCTGCTTAATGTGCAGTTATATTATGGACCATTGGCATGAATTGTACTCATGATGGAGCGGTGGTGGAGCGCTCTTGAAGAGAGTGAAAACCATGACGCTCCGACTTTTAAAAAAAATCCGCTCCTTCCTCCATTCAAAATCACACCGCTCCATTTCGCGCTCCGCTCATACTCTGCTATGCGCGAGTTAGGCATCACTGGCGCTTCCGGGGACGCACGCATTAAATCTCATTAAACTTTTTTTTTTTTTAAAGTTTTTTTCTAAAGCAGGCCCGAAGCCCGATATGCGTGCAAGTTATGACGTGAAAATTGGCCCGAAGCCCGGCCCTAGGGGCAAAAAAAAGTCGGGCCCCGACGGGCTCGGGCTCAAATGCAGGGCTCTACCGTGCAGAGACCTTTAAAGGGGCAGGTGCTCAAAGTATAAAAAGGGCATCACCTCATTGTAGGCATCCAGTTACTTATGTAACAAGTAACAATGTCATTAATAAGACAAATTATGCATTATTTGAAGTTTAAATTGCGTTTCAGGACTCAAACAACAGAATCAGTAATATTTTTTTCACTTTGTATTGTATTGTATTGTATTGTACAATTTGTATTGTATTGTAAGATTGTAGACAACATGCTTTACTGCAGAGTATAGAAATAAAACAAACATAAGAAATTTTATTTCACTATTTAAAATATTTTAAATATCAATTTAAGGCAAATTGTGACCCTTTTTAAGAGCCGCAGAAGTAAAATGAACAGTATGAGTAGGATTTGACAATGTACGGTAGAATATTAAGGCATAAAATGGCATGATTTATAATTCAGATACAGCTTCACACAAAACAAAACAAAATATCTTATACAATGGAATTTCAGCCTTTATACCATTAAAAGGGATAAATCGAGTTTATCATTTATTATATTTATTTAAAACATAAATATTACTGTCTTATTTGTTTAGATTCTTAAAAGGCACATTAACTTCTTTCACATTTACAACTCTGTGTTTGCTGCATAACAACGTAGGTCGATAATTGCAATAATTTGACCATAAAGAGCTGAAAAAATGTGGAAAAGAAAAAGTCATTCTCTGTCACAAGGGGGCGCTTTAAGAGCGCTGAAATATTAAGGTTTCCCTAGTAACCGCTGGATACAAATCAGCATTAACGCTGTTTATCAGGCAATAAATGAAAATGACAACGACATGTTTCTGAGGACAGTCGGTTCCCTTCAGATACATTCATATAAAGACATCAGTGCCGCGTTTTGACTTTGAAACGTGCAGCATGCATATTTACTCAATGACATCATTGCCTTTTGAAGTTTAATCCAGCCCTATCGCGATTCTCGTCTTTCCGTCCCCAAATGTACGACCTATTTTCTTATACTATTTAACATATTTCAAACTTTTTATGGCCTGAAATTTGATACAACTAAATTGAGGAGTTTATGGGACCTGCAGGTGCCCTCTGACAGAAGGGCACTTTGGGCATCTGAGCAAAAGGGGCAGGTGCTCGAGCATGAATCAGATTGGCTAAATCAGGCCAATCAGGGATTAGACACAGGGCTAAAGTCCTCTCTTTACTCTGTTTACCTTAGCTGAACCGCCCACATTATATCTACATGCAGACCTATGGCTCAATCTCTGCTTTTACATCACATAGAAACAGATATGAAATGCAAATATTTCCTATGAAGCTCATTTATTCATTCACATTCTCATACTGGATGTGATTACGACCAGTCAAACTGAACTTAACAAGCTCTTAATTACCAACGATCTTTGCCATTGGCTCCTCCAGGTTGTCTTCAGCCCAGACCCAAGGTCGCGACCCCTTCATATGGCCATGGACACCTCTGGAAACAACATGTGGTTACAGCAGGTTACTACAGTATTATGGGATTTTCTTCAAAGTATTTCTGCTATTTTATCAAATTAGTTTTTAACAGTGCTTTTCACAGAATTAAAAAAAATAGTGATTCTAATGAAAAATGAAAAATATGCGTTAGTAAAGAACTTGTTTACCTGATACCTTAAAGTAAAAAATATTATTTTTTAATTATTTTTTTTTTCTGTCACAGGTCAAAATCTCTCTGTCAGTATTACTCCTATGACAACGATATATATTTTGTCATGATTATAAAAAGCTTTGATTGTGAAATACCATAATACATTTGGTAATATGACACTTGACACCGCCCACTAAGGGGGAGGAGACTGCCAAAAGGTTTTAAAGTACCATTTCCATGGTAAGGTAATGACCGGTTAAATTTAATTAAAATGAATTCTAAATTGAATTACATTTTGTATATTTAATTTAACAAGATAATGAATATAGAAAACCTGCTTTTAATATTGCATAAAAATAATAAAATCAGACCAAGATGACATCCTAAAACCTGAAATATAACGATGAACTAAAATAAATAGTACAAAATTGAAGTAAAATTACTTTATGATTTAGAATAGAAATATATTTTAACAAAATCTTCTAACAAGCAACATGTATAAAAAAAAGTCAACAAAATGACATCTTAAAACCTGAAAAATAAATATAAAATAAAATATATAAGAAAAAGTCAACAAACTTCTATTTGAATGAAGTGTAAAAAGTGATTACACTAAGTGTAAATAGCATATTTTCTTGGCGAGAGATGCTATTTACACTAAGTGCAGATAGCTATAGATTGTATTTGCACTATGTTGAAACAGCAGGATTTTCTGATATTTATAATACTTACTGTAAATAGACGCAATTATCTGCACCTCAGAATTGTATTACATTAAAACAGTATTCAGTAAATACGTACTGAGTGTAAATTATAGTTTTAATTTAATTTATTAAATGGTACTGCATTATTGGGACAATAAACCCGCCATACACCTACCACAACCCTAACCAATATTTTATTTACTTTATTTTCAACTTTTCAATTATGTCCTACATATTTATTGAAAATAAATGCCTTTCCAATACGATGAGATTTGAAAAGGGAGAAAAAAGCTTAGCCAGAAGGGGAATTCAAACTCGTAAAAAGTAAAACAAGCGATTTATCCTCTGCGCCACTGGAGCCAGTAATTATCAGCCATCTTTTGTAGTGTTGACTATTCCAATCACATATTGGTGGGTGGAGTTAGTGTAAACAGCCACTGCCAACATAGCAGGCTATTAGCACTAGTGTAAACAGACACTATATGTAAATATTAAAATGCAATTTAAATTCAAATGATTTAAAAAAAATTGTATTTTATTCAACAATACACTACTGTTCAAAAGTTTGGGGTCAGTACATTTTTATTGTTTCTTTTTTTTTTCTTTTTTAAGAAATTAATACTTCTATTCACCAAGGATGTATCAAGTTAATAATTAAACGTTTATTAACCCCTTAACTGTCACCGTCCCACCTGTGGGACGCTTGGCGCTCTTTTTTTCCGTTGTCCTTTTTCTCTATCAAATCTTTTAGTAACCATCATAAATTATATATCATTGGAAAGCTTAGAAGCTCAAGATTCATCCTGTGAAAACCATTTTGAAATCGGACATTGCTTTACCATGGAAATGGTACTTTAAAGTCGTTTGGCGGTATCCTCCCCCTTAGCGGTGTCATATTACAAAATGCATTACGCTCTTTTAGAATCACAACTTTTTACAATCTTGACAAAAAACACATCATTGGAAAGGTCTGAGTCTCAGGATAGCATATTTGCTGGTTATTTTGTGATAGAATGAAAATTTTCAGAAAAATTTTGACTTTTGTGACAGAAAAGTGCATACAAAAATATATATGGCATTTGTATGGCACCCGGTGGCTGTTTGTGGTATAACGCCCTAAACAAACTTTCACAGGAACCTTAATTTTTTGCATATCAACTTCAAATTTGGAACATAACTTATTTAGATGTGGGGCTTCAATTTGATATCAAATTTAGGATAAAACCTGTTATGTAAAATATGTATTTTATATAAAATATAATAAAAAGTGTACAGCGCATTTTATTTACAGTAAATTTAAACTTCAATAATTTGTTGATACTTTATTTTTTTTGAAAAAATTCCACTTTTGCAATAATCTGCTGATTGTCTTCTTTAAAAAGAGACCAACCTTAGATCTGTATTCCAAAGTGTTCATGAATTACAACAATTGAAGTTTGGATAGTGCACTTTCATGCCTATTTTAAAAAATGGGGGTGACAGTTAAGGGGTTAAACGTTAATAATAAATAATTTACATTGTTATAAAAACTTATATTTTGAATAAACACTGTACTTTTTAAACTTGTTATTCATGAAAGAATCCTGAAAAAAAAAAATCACAGGTTCCAAAAAATATTTGGAAGCACAACTGTTGATATGATCCAACATTGATCATTCTAATAATAAACCAGCATATTAGAATGATTTCTGAAGGGTCATGTGACACTGAAGACTGGAGTAACAGCTGATAGAAATTCAGCGTTTCATCACAGGAATAAATTCTATTTTAAAGTATGTTAAAATAAAAAAACTTTATTTTATATTGTAAAAACATTTTGCAATATTACAGTTTTTTCCTGTATTTTTAATCAAATAAATGCAGCCTTGATCAGCATTAGAAACTTAGTTAAATACATTAAAAACTCTACTGACCCCAAACTTTTGAACGGTAGTGTATATAAATTAATGTAAAAGTAAAACGCATTGACAAATGAAGTCACCAAAAGGTATGTTTTATTTGATATTTATGTTATATTTTTCTCAAACCACATTTTTCAGCTGATGAATCAAGACAGATGACTTACGTTTTGGCCCATTTCTCTAGCTCCTCGTCGATGTATTTTTTGGCGTTTTTCGGCTGGAGACCCAGAGAATTCCCAGCGAAATAAACGCAGTCTTCAGAACCATCCACAAGCGACAAATCCGCTAAAACAGACGAGAAATCAAAAGAAATCAGATGATGAATGAACCTGAGCACAGACTCTATCACGGTGATATAATCAGAGTTCTATCTGTTCTATTATATGATCGGGATATAAAGTGAGACTCACACGGCGGCAGGTCTGATATTTTGGGAATGAGGAACTCCTGGCGCAGGTGCCGCAGCTCATCGCATTGGTCCAGGTGTTCTGCGACCCTGAGGGATGTGGGACTACAGCTGAGCTCCTGAGAGACCCTCACGATCGTCTTCTGCACGCTCTCCATCGTCAACACCTGATTCAGAGCAGTCGAGCTTCACAAAACTGCAGGAATCTCTGAGAGACTCTCAGGGTGACACTCTTTCAGTCTAAACTTTGAGCCCGCGAGCAAACACATCAGACCTGAGCTAATGATTTCCAGAGACCCGCATGGTTTCCTGATTTCCATTCGTCCCGCTGTCTGTCAGGACGCTTCATAAGACACACAGACACACTTCCTGATGCTTCTGTTCATGATGAAAGCATTGCGTTCTTTCTGTGCACATGAACTCACTTCTGCTTTCAGTGCCATACCAAACCAACTACATGACATGTACCGTGAGCCTCAGGCTTAGTTTATTGGCTGACTGCTTTTTTGTTGTTCTGTCTGATGCCTGATTAGAAATCCTACTGTAGCTGCAATTACAGCAGATGAATAATGTCTTTTGCTTTGGGCCAAACAGTTACATTAATGTCTGCTGCAAACAGTTAAATTAAATTGTCTTTGAATGTTCAGTTGCAAACTGAATATACTTTATATACAAGATGAATGCAGACAACCATAATGAATAAAACTTCAAATAGTAATTATGCTTAGTTTGTACAGTTTGTCTTTTGTATGTTGTTTAGGAAGAACAGCAGTAAAGCTGCTCAGAGCCACAAAGCCAGTCATAAGGTTAAATTTGACAAAACTGATATATATATACATCATATGAAAGCTCAATAAATAAGCTTGCTATTGATGTATGGTTTGTTAGAATAGGGCAATATTTGGCCGAGATGCATCTATTTGAAAATCTGGAATCTGAGGGTGCAAAAAAATCTAAATACTGAGAAAATCACCTTTAAAGTTGTCCAAATTAAGTTCTTAGCAATGCATATTACTAATCAAAAATTACATTTTGATATATTTATAGTAGGAATTTTACAAAAAATCTTCATGGAACATGATCTTTACTTAATTTCCTAATGATTTTTGGCATAAAAGAAAAATCAATAATTTTGACCCATACAATGTATTTTTGGCTATTGCTACAAATATACCCCAGCGACTTAAGACTGGTTTTGTGCTCCAGGGTCACATTTATTCTCTGTGCAAGCTCAAGAATAACAAAAGTACTAGTAGGAGTAAACGTTTCTGTATTTTTTCTTTATTTCGAAATAAATTAAGTTTCGGTGCACTGCCAAAAAAGACATTCTCTTGAGTAAGGTAGAAGCAAAACGGCTTCAGATATTAAGTCTATCAAGTTTTGTAAATGTTTTAAGATGAAGTGAGTTTATGTGACCCTGGACCACAAATCCAGTCAGTTATGTAAAATGAAAGCTGAGTAAATAAGCTTTTAGTTGATGTATGGTTTGTAAGAAAAGGGCAATATTTGGCCGAGATGCAACTGTTTGAAAATTCTTAACAAAACCAAAAATTAGGTATCTTTACTTAATCCTCCTAATGATTTTTGACATAAAAGAATATTGGAGCACGGGTATATTGCTACAATATACCCATGCTGCTTAAGTGGTCCAGGGTCACATGTATCTGCCAATGGGATCAGAAGAAAAAAAAAAAACTTAACTCAAAGGGAAAACAAGAATAATTTTTCTGACCCCAGTGGGGGTTTTCAATTGTAATACATTTTTTCACAAAACAAGATGGAATATCTTTTGTCATTTTGTTTCCTATATAGAAATAAAATCAAGTAAGAAAATCATTTGTGTTGTCATCTATGTGTATTTGAGTCATTTGCATCATTAATTTCTTGTTTAATTTAACATGCCTGTAATAACCCATCAGCAAAATCCCAAAATAATCCAAAATTATGAAGTGAAGTGATCTTTTCTTAAAGGCACAGTACATACAAATGATAAACGTGACCCTGGAGCACAAAAGCAGTCACCAGGTATATTTGTAGCAATAGCCAACAATAAATTGTAAGGGTAAAAATTATCAATTTTTCTTTTATGCCAAAAATGATTAGGATATTAAGTAAAGATCATGTTCCATAAAGATATTTAGTAAATTTATTTATCATAAATATATCAAAACCTAATGTTTGATTAGTAATATGCATTGCTAAGAACTTCATTTGGACAACTATAAAGGTGATTTTCTCAATATTGTTTTTTATTTGTTTTTTGCACCCTCAGATTCCAGATTTTCACACATCAATGGAAAGCTTGTATAAGTCTTCTTTAATGCAGTTTTCAACCTTTATGACTGGTTTTGTGGTCCACAAACATCAAACATACCTGTCTGAGACGTTCAGAGAAATCTTCGGAAGACGCTTATGGAAGAATCGGTCACACAGAGCTGGTGTTGATCATGGATCACATTTGTTCAGACTGTTCTGAGACTTCTTCATATCCACAGTGCTGCTGTTTTCTATGTGAAATATTTCATTAAGTCCAGCTGAATGATCAGGACTGAAGATTAGTGTGCGTGACTGTCTGTGAATAAACACATTTACTGAACAACTCTACAATGAAACAACCAGCTCACATGAATCAAAACTACTGACAACAGAAAAAAAACAGCATTTGACTACAAAAACCACTGGAATATCCATCAAGATCAAGATTTTAGATTGGATCATCTTTTTTTTTTTTTTTGTCTGGTTCATTTTAAATGACCCTGCAATGTGAGAAATAAACTTGGAAATATTCCATGTAATTATTATGCAATTACTATGAGTTATATGAGTACTACTCACGAGTGCTGTGAGTAATAACTAGATGGAGTATGACACGTCACCACAGCACACGTCTATCAATGAACAGCAGCAGATTTATGTTCCTGGATAAAAATCTCCACCAGCTGAATTAAAAATTTACATTTTATTGTGTTGATTCTCAAAACAAAATTTGAACATCTGTTGAAAATAAGTTCTTTAAGGTGTGTGGACTGTCAAACAGTGCCGTATGTGATAATGTCATGTGTCTCTGGGTCACTGAGACTAAAATCAATCGGTCTATTCAAGATGGAATCTCAAAGATAACAGTCATATTGATTCGGTTGGTGAATGTTGAGTGAGTTGGCTCTGCTCCTATTGGTTGGAGTTTCTGGCTCCGCCTCCAGGGTTTATAATGAGGGGCGGCAGGTGAACGAGACACACTGCTGCAGCTCCTACAACTCAACAAGATGGTGAGTGACATCACTTCCTTTCACTTCCTCTTGATTCTATTCTGTTCTGTTTTGTCTTATTCTATAAGGGTCACAGTTGCTCAGAGCATTTGTGATCTGAGTTGTTCGCTGTGTTGAATCAACAGCATGAACTGATGATATCGCAGTTTCCTTTGAAATCTCACTGTGTTTAAAAAATGAAATGTGAAATGACTTTTTATTCAGTTGAATTATGATGTTATTAAGAAAATGACATGAAGTAATCCTGAATGAGCCATTATTCATTATAAAAGACTTATTATATACTAATTATTACTAATGAACCTAAAAAAAAAATCTGTTACATGGAATTATCAGCAAAGTATAATAAGATTAATATCATGATTTCAAGGCATTGAAAATAGCCACAAAATATTTTAAATTAACACTTTTCCTCAAAACATACAGCTGAATCTGTCACCGCTAAGATCCTATAAACGACTGCGAAAATGCTTTTCTTTCTTAGACTTTTTGTCTTGTTTCCAGCCAAAATATCTAAAAATTCTTAAATCAAGAAGGATTTTCTAGACAAGTTTTCAGAAAAATCAAAATTAAGTGCGTTTTTGCTTGAAACAAGCAAAATAATCTGCCAATGGGGTAAGAAAAATAATCTCGTTTTCTGTTTAAAATAAGATTTTTATTTTTTTTTTTTTTATTTTTTTGCTTACCCCATTGGCAGATTATTCTGCTTGTTTCAAGCAAAAACGCTCTTAATTTTGACTTGTTTTTTCTGAAAACAAAAAAATGATTTTTACTTGTCTAGAAAATCCTTCTTGATTTCAGAATTTTTAGATATTCTGGCTAACAAAGACAAAAAAATCTAAGTAAGAAAAGCATTTTTTGCAGTGTGGGACAGTTCAGATGAATAGTTAGATCTACATTACATATTAAAGCCATCTAAACTTAAAAAAAAAAAAAGAAAAAGTTTAGTATCAGAATAATAAACATGATGCAAATGGAAAAAGTCTCCAGTATTTGCCTCGCTCTATCTCTATCAATCAGTCTGAGTAACGTGTTTTTTAGGTCTGTATGTCGTTTCACAGCACGTTTGTGGCGTTAGATCAAATGTTTGCTCACTGGGTCTTCCTGTTCAGCTCTTTATGACTTTATTACCAGAGGTTTATTATTAACATTGGGTTTGGCCGCTCAGATAACACATTCTGTTCAGAAACTGTTCCGCTTATTGACAAAATGGCAGGTTAAACAGTAATTTAACAGATACATTATCACTGAAGAATCAAAGACCATGTGAACCTATCAATTACATTGTGATTTCAAGCTGAAAAATGTGAAACCTGAGACTGATGACTTACCAAATGTTTCCTCCGTATTTCCCAGGTGTTCACCATAAAGGACATGAGCTTTAAGGCCGGGATGGCGATGAAGGTCACTGGGAAGCCTAAATCGGGCTGTGAAGCGTGCGTACATCTGCTTTACAACCTTAAGAAACAGAGATTTTAGAAACTTTTCGGTATTTTCACACTTTTAGTCCTAAATCTGCTTATGTTTGACATCAAACATCTCACATCAGCCATGAAATCAGTCAAGATGCTCACTATACAAACAGAAGCAGTACAAGGTTTTGAATAAATACACTGTATAAACATGTAAGTTTCATATATATATATTAGTTTAATAATTTAGTTTTAACCAGTGTTGGGGGTAACACATTACAAGTAACACAAGTTACATAATAATATTAGTAGTAAAGTACTAGTAAAGTAACACATTACTATTTAATTGAAAAGAGTTACTTTCCTCCATTTATTGATGAAAAGCTCTCCTGTCTCCATGTTGAGAGAAATCGTAAGATGTTACTTTAGTTCTAGAATAAATGTGAACATGCATTAATTCATCTCACTCACTAAAAAACAGATACAGTGTTCCTAAAAATGAATAAAAACAGTCAAATTCAATGCAAACCTGCAATAATTAAATATGTTCAATAATACAAATATCCTTTATGGATTTAATCCCATTTTCTAACCTTAGATGATCCAATTCATCCATACTAATAAGCCAAAATGACTCAAGATAATCTAACATTTATTTTCCTTTTTTATTGCTGAAGAGTTGACATTTGTTCTTCTGCGGTCTACTGTACAGACGACAATTTACTTTTCTCTAAGCCTGAGGCTTTTGGTGTGAAAAGGCTTTTACATTTGACAAAAATAGAAATTTTATATTAAAAACAAACAAGCAAGCCCTGCCCAGATTTAAAAAGTAACGCAAAAGTAACGTAACACTAGTAATATGTTACTTTTTTTAGGGAGTACTGTAATATTGTAACGCATTACTTTTAAATGTAACTTTCCCCAACACTGGGTTTAACCATTAGGTTTTGTTACTATTTATTTTTATTGTCCTTACCTGAGCAAACCAACGGTAACATTGGCAAGAAACCACTTTTAAAAACAGGTTTCAATATGTTTCAATGCACAGAAAATGCACATGCATGTCTCCAATGGTTCATCTCTTTGTCCTCAGGTTCTCCATCAACATCGGTCACGACGCAGACAACATCGCCCTTCACTTCAACCCTCGCTTCAACAAGTCTGGAGACACAAATGTCATCGTGTGCAACTCCAACCAGGGCAGCTGGGGCGACGAACATCGAGAACCCTGTTTCCCTTTTCAACAGGGCGAAGAGTTTAAGGTGAGCACCGGTGATCTTTGCCCTTTGACCTCCTGCACACTGCAAATGACTCAAACCAGCAGCACAGTCATGCATTTATGACAAATCAAAAAACTTCCGGAAATCACGAGTTAATCTGGTAGTGTTCTCCTTATTTGACCTTTTTTGTGCTTTGTGAGATTTCATCTTCAAAATTCTAAATCTGGCATGTTTGCTGTTGTAATTTGTGCTGCTTCAGATGAAGTTTCATTCAGTGTCCAATCTCAGGCCTTTATCTGTGTTCTTTGACCAGCTCTCCAATAAATCCTATATCTCCAGTAGGTTAGTTGACCGGCTTTAGTCTTCTGACAGATTACAGCAATTCATGTCACAATGAGTCATAAAGCATCACCCTTTGCACATATTAACTACTTAGCAATAAATCACCCACAGGTCAGGGGTTTGAGGATGAATTATGCTACAATCACGGATTCTCATGTGCTCCGTCCTGAAATTCACATTTAAAAATGTCACCGCATACATCACAGTGTCATTTACACTCTCAAAAAAAAAAAAAAAAAAAAAACATAAATAACAAAAACTAATAAAAACGATGCCAAAGAAGAAGCTTTTTGTCTAAATGGTTCCATAAAGAATCTTTAACATCTGAAGAACCTTTCTGTTTCACAAAATGGACTTTGTGGCAAATAAAGTTCTTCAGATTATAAAAACGTAAGCAAGAAATGGTTCTTTAAAGAACCTTTGATTGAATGGTTCTTTGTGGAACCAAAATTGGTTCTTCTATGGCATCACTGTGAAGAACCTTTTAAAGCACTTTTATTTTTTAGAGTGTACTATAATCTAACAATTCTGTTTTTATTTTCTTGCAATTCAGAGTTTATCTCACAATTTTGTGGAATAAAGGCAGAATCGCAAGATGACAAGTTGCCATTAACTTTTATTTATTTTATACCATGGCTGAATTCAGAAAAAACTGAAAATTATGAAATATAAATTCAAAATTCAGATTATTTTTTTCTCACAATTTTCAACTTGTATTTTTTTCACCATGTAATAAAAATAACTAAATTAGCTGCAACCTTTTTTTCTTTCAATTGTCAGTTCATATCTAATAATTCTCAAAAAAAATAAAATAATAATTAGAACTATGAACTAAAAAGTTGGGTGGAATTCTGAGAAAAAGAGTTGGATATCTATTAAAAATTCTGACTTCTCACAATTCAAAGTTTACAACTTGCCATAAAACAAAACATAAATAAGTTAATTTTTGTGACTTTCCCCTTCCAGCACTCTAAGAAAAAAAAAGGACCAAAATGTAAGATCCAAACTCTGAATCTGAGTATTAAAAATAAATTAGTACATAAAAATAATTGTGAGATAAAAAAAAGTCACAATTAACCATTTTATCCAGTGGTACAAACAAGCTTCCATATCTTATACAGAAGTTTGTGGCAAAAGTGAGACATAAATTTAAAGTTCTGACTTTTTTCTTACAATTCTGAGTTTACATCTTGCCATAAAACAAAACATAAGTTAATTGCGACTTTTTAACTCAGTTGTAACGTTATCTCTCGAAAACTTGGACTTTTCCCCCAGCATTGGGCGAAAAAAAGGGCAAATCGTGAGATACAAACTTTGAATCCGAGTATTAAAAATAAATAAAGAAAAAGAATTGTGAGATAAAAAGATGCAATAAACCTTTTTATTCCAGCGGTAGAAACAGAATTCTGTCTCTTATGGACCGAACTTTCTGAAATGCTAGATCAATAGCAACAATGTTGAAGATGAAGACCGTATTGTCTTTGTTTGTGGTGAGTTAGTGGATGAAATTGCTAGTTAATTTGATCCTCTATAACTATAAATTAACACTTGATCTAATAGTGACATTCAGCTAAAGTGAACAAATGTATACTGCCCTCCAAAGGCAAAGCGCAGTAACTACACATTTGGTCAAAATTGAGTTAGGGCTTAAAATGGGCTTTGTGACAACCGTTTTGTCTTGTGGCAAAGTCTCCTGGTTCAATTTTGTCCCGTTTCAGAGAAACAAGAGTGTCAAAATCGCAGTAACTACAAAATCCAAACTAATACCATATATGGTGCAGAAACTTTTAAGGCATTTTTCTCAGTTTCAGTGTTGGCGTAGTTACTGCACTTTGCCTTTGTAGGGCAGTATAAATCTCACTGTCTTTTCTCCAACAGCTGACCATCACCTTCAACAACGACACCTTCTACATCGAGCTCCCGGGGGGCACCATGATGAGCTTCCCCAACCGCTTTGGCGACGACGTCTTCAAACACGTGCATGTGGTGGGAGACGTGAAGGTCATCAGCATTAAGGTCAAATGAGCAGGACGGTGACGTTCTCCTGTGGTTCCTCAGCGTGTCAGACCTCATGAGATCTCCGGTCTGAATGAGCCAAACAAAGCCACTCCAGTGTCAATAAATCCACTGACAGAATGTGAACGGACTCACTGTTCTTCTTGTTTTCTTTCGGTTGGAGATGATTCTCTTTCAGTCATGATGAAGCTGCACTGCAAAAAATGCTTTTCTTACTTAGATTTTTTGTCTTGTTTCCAGCCAAAAGATCTAAAAATTCTTAAATCAAGAAGGATTTTCTGGACAAGCAAAAATATTGTTTTGATTTCAGAAAAAAAAAACCAAGTCAACTTTTTTTAATTGCTTAAAACAAGCAAAGTAATCTGCCAATGAGGTAAAATATCTTGTTTTCTGTTTGAAATAAGATTTTTTCGCCTACCCCGTTGGCAGATTAGCTTGTTCTAAGCAAACTTCATTTTGACTTGTTTTTTCTGAAAACAAGAAAATAATTTGACTTGTCTAGAAAATCCTTCTTGATTTAAGAATTTTAAAATATTTTGGCTGGAAACAAGATTTAAAAAAAATCTATGTAAAAAACATTTTTGCTGTGTGCAGTCTTAAAAATGTCAAAGTACATGTTGAAAATGTTAAAGTATTCCTTCAGAAATGAAGTCTGGAGTTTGAGAAACCTACTTTTTAATTGTAAACAGCTTGTATTTCAGGAATTACCAGATCCATGGTCAAGTTAGAAGGTATTCGTTTTTGAAATGGTTTTCTTTTATAATGAATTGTTTACAGTCGCTGTCTAAACTAGCAAAGTCAATGAAAGAGAGAAAAAATAAAGAAAAAGAGAGAAAGCAAGATTTACATTTTCATTTAGCAGACACTTTTATCCAAAGCAATTTACAAAAGAGGACAAAGCAATCAAAATCAACACGCAGGTTTCATTTAGCCTAACGCGGTACACATAGCAAGGTTCTTTTCATTTATTATTTAATAAATACTAATAAAAAAGATAGAATAAAAAAGGAAAATGCAAGCTAGTGTTAGAGGCCTAAAAATTGATAGATAAAATGAAAAAAGGACAGAGAAGCTAGTGTTAGATTCATGCGACAAAGTCTGAAACACCAAGATATGACGCCATTATAACACAGCATTCGGAAAAAGAAATAAATATAAATGCATGCACAGAGTCAAAAGGCTTTTTCACCATCAACATGCAAAGTGTGATAAAAAATATATAATTGCCATTTCACCGCTCTGGTTTAGTGAACAGTGCACAAATCCTGTGAAAATAATCTGAAATGATGATTTAGCATCTGTCAGAAAACTCAAAAAGACTTCTGCTGTGCTAAACTCATTGTTCAGCAACAGGATCCTCAGGATCATTTTTTCATTTACAGAGCGACTCGAAAAGCCCAAGCAGGAGCTGAGGAATGTGACGGACAGAAAACAGATTCCACACACATACATGCCTCTATAAGAGTTCACAGTTGTCTGAATCACCATAGGTCAATTATCTTTATTTAGCTTGAACAATATACTAAACAAACACCTGAACTTTATAAGCCCACAGGTACACAGAAATAAAAACAAGCACCATAAAGACTGTCCATCAGTGTCACATTCTAAACTTAGAGCTACAAATACAGATTCAACCATATAGAGCAGTGTTTGTCTGGTGCAAAATGATCTGACAGCAGTTAAAAACAATGAAAAAGGCAAATAATAAAACACTAACAATTAACCAGAGAACTCACTACATAAATGTAATAATAGTTACCTTTACACTTATTGCTCACTAACAGCTTATCATCTTTTAAAAGGGAAGAGAAAACACTTCCCAATTCCCATGCCTTCTGCTATTGATGTCAAAGCTTGTGTGTCCAAATTAAACACTTCAGTACTTCTGCACATATGCATCTGTCACTTGATTACATGGCAAATATTAACATATGAATATTAATATACACAATTTATTAAGTCACCATAATGTGTTTGTAGGTTTATCTGCCTGACAGTCAAACACTGAGATGCTTTCACAAGATTGATCTGTTAGTTTAAGCAGCCCATCATGTCAACTTCTGACTCAACCAATCATGTGAGCCTTGGGCGGGGCTATCTTTGTGGCTGACCAATGACAATTGAGGGGGAAGTGTTTAAGAAACCTGTTTTTTTCTGCAATTATGTTGCACTAGTGGTGCAGAAATGGCACATGTTTTTTGAGAAACAGTTTTAGTAATGTATGTAGTGTAAAATAGGGCTGGAAAAAATAAATCAGTGCATCGATTCTGGTAACACTTTACAATACGTGTGCACAAATATGCATTAATTCATGTTTAATTAATGCACAGATAATCATGAGTTAATGTATAATTAATGAAAAACTAAATTTATTAATGATTACTACATCAGCAACTAATGAACATTCTATATGATTAATAGACTAAGTAATCAATAAATTGTTATTAGTTAAATGTGTCATAATGTATTCATTCCCTAATAACCCCTTTTAATAACTAATGTGTAAATGAATGTATTAATTACCAAAATGGGTTCAAGTCATGTATTTCAACTTGCAGTTGTCTGCTTTAATTAATCATTAACTGTAACTATATTACTTTACTTATTGAGGCACGGGACTATTAACTAATTGTTAAGTCATAACATAATGATAACTTTGCAAATCATTAGCTAATTAAGCAGACAACTGGAAGTTGAAGTACATAGCTTTGACCACTGTGGTAACTAACACATGAATTTACACTATTAGTTAATAAAATGAGTTATTAGGGAATTAATACATTATGGCACATTTAACTAATAACAATTTATTGATTACTTCACCTATGAATCATACAGAGTGTTCATTAGTTGCTGATGTAGTAATCATTAATAAATTGTTTAGTTCTTCATTAATTATACATTAACTCGTGATTATCTGTGCATTAATTAAACATGAATTAATGCATATTTGTGCACACGTATTGCAAAGAATTCTGCATTGATTCTGAGATTTTCCAAATACATGATGATTTTCTCTCGAATAGATTCTGAGCTTAGTTTTTAACAGCAGATGGAACTGCATGCTTTAAAAATAGATGTACCTTACAATTCCAATTCTTTACACACACTTGAACCTAAAATTATCATTCATAAATTTTAAAAGTTTGGAGTGAATTATAAGAGATTTTAATGCGTGGTTAAAAACTAGATTTGTGCGCCATCTGCTGCTGTTAAAAACTAAGCTCAGAATCGATTCATGAATCACAATTCACCAATCTATCATCACAGCCCTAGTGTAAAATAAAGAACTCAAGTAAAACCAGCCCTGCTGAAAAAAACGGCTAAAACCAGCCTATGCTGGTTGGCTGGTCTTAGCTGGTTTTAGATGGTCTCTCAGCCTGGCCAGGCTGGTTTTAGCTGCTGGTTACCAAGCCTGACCAGCAAAACCCCTCTAAAACCAGCCTGCTGACCAGCTATAACCAGCTAAAACCAGCCAAGTGGCAGCTTGCATAAACTGTTTGACTGTTGACTACTCTTATGAGATAGTCATGTAGTTGTTATTTTAAGACCAGTTATAACTTAACGTCATTTGCTTAAAAAATAGATTTGAATCTGAAAAGTAAGACTTATTACCACCTGACTAACTGCTAGCTGGACAGACCATGGTCCATTTGCATAAAAGGTTTAGACTAGTCTTAAAAGTCCAAGTCATTTTGGTTACATGGAAACGTTGATTAGTCTAAGTTGAATCCAGAAAGTAAGACGGATTACCCCTTGCGAACTACTAGTTGGTCAAACTCGTTCTTAAGACACTGGTTTAACATAGAGGCTAAGTTTATGCAACTGTTCCCAGAAGTTGATACTCTCAGATCCATGGGCATCAGAAGCAAAATAAATGTGGGTCCTCCCCAGAAAAAAATTGACTGTAGTATGTGCCATTTTCTGGAGTCTGGTGGCTTGAAAAAGACACAAGGTGCAAACAGGTCGCCTTTTTGGCAGGGGCTATTTGCATTACCTCTGTCCACAATGTCACAACATGACAACAGATGGCTGTTTAATAACATTTTCAGTGGCATACATGATCGTATGGGGGAATATCATTTTGGATGCAAGAGACCCGAGCTCGCGTCTGCCTTTTGGCAAAATCATTTGTTTCCCTTTTCACATCTCATATTATATCAGAAATCTTTTGTTTTCAATAAAAATAAAAATGAATAAAATAAACGAAAAGTTGAAAAAGTATCTGGTAGGATTAGGTGTATCTGAGCAGCAGGTATGCTGTTTTTTTTTATTTTTTACTTTAACTTTTACTTTAACTCACAGAATGAGTTTAATTTATATGGAGTCTGAATGAGCCAAGTGGAATGGATTTAAGGAAGCGTGTAATTTAAGGCTGTAGATAAATGCAGTTTAAATGATGAGACCATTCATCAAACAATGGATCTGACGGCGCTCTGAAAAGTGCACAGACATATTTGCTGGATTAGAGATACCTATTAAAAATAGGTGGGTCTAATATCATTGGTCTTCAAATGTAGGTGGGTCCTGTCCCACCCATGTACAATGGTTCTGACGCACATGCTCAGATCTCTCCTGAACTCATCCTATATTGTCCTGGATTGCATTGACCCCTACGGCTGACCCCTGGTCCCCTCGACTGGCTCCTGATGATTGACCTCTCTGGGCCAGGTAGTCGCGGTAGTTGCGCGTCAGCAGCGTGTAAAGCAGCGGGTTGACGCAGCTGTTTCCGTAAGTTAAGCAGGTGACAAAGAAGTTGACGTAGGTGTGAGCGGCGGCCGACAGCGAGCGGAGCGACTCGGACGAGAAGAGCTTCGCCATCTGCCAACCCCAGAACGGCAGGAAACACGCCCAGTACGCCACCACGATGCAGAAGATCATTCCCACCACTTTGTGCTTCAGTTGGCGCCTGCGAACGGACAACGAGGATCCACGCGTCAGATTGGCCTGGGCGGCCCAGTAATGCCGGGCGAGACCCGCGTACAGTCCCACCATCAGCAAACCGGGAAGGAGCATGCTGGTGAAGAAGAGCGCGGTCAGATACGCCTTGAAGGCCTCGGGCGTCCACGTTGGGAAGCAGATGCGCTTGACGAGGCCCGCCGTACTGGGACGTCCCTCGCGGAGACGGATCATCACCATCATGGGGAGCGTCAACACAATCGCTGCCGCCCAGATTCCCAACGCCATCAGCCAGTGTCCGCGGACGGTCGAGCGACGGGCTCTGAAAGGTGCGGCGACGGCGCGGTAGCGCTCCAGACTCATGGCCACCAGCACAAACACGCTGGCATGCATGGTGAGGAGATCCAGACTCAACAACAACCTGCAGCCCAGTTCTCCAAAGAACCAGTCGTGGGCGAAGTAGGTGCAGACCACGAACGGGATGGTGCCGAGATAGAGCAGATCAGCGGTCGCCAGGTTGAGGATGAAGACGTACATGGAGCCAGTGCGCCGTAATGTGGCTGATCGCATGATGGCGAGGGTGTACAGGTTTCCAGTCACGCCCAAAATGCACATGGTGATGAGGGTGGCGCCCAGGAGCGGAGTGACCCAAACTACTCCAGCGCTTCCGGCTGTGGTGCTGCCATTGGGCGAGTTACTCATCGTAAGAGGATCCGGGAGAAATATATCAATTCAAATGTTTCCTGTAAGGCTGAAGCTTCTTTATTGGAATCAATAGTTCCAAGAAGAACATTAAACATCCACTGAATCTTTCTATTGCACCAAAGTTTTTTTGTAGGGGAAAAAGTTCTTCACATGAAGAAAAAAGTGGTTCTTTTAAGAACGGATCACTGAAAGCTTCACAAAATCAATGTTACGTGACCCAAACTACTCCAGCACTTCCACTCTTCATTGGCTTTGATGGTTCCAAGAAGAACATTTAACATCCTCTGAATCTTTCTTTTGCACCAAATACTTTTTATAATGAAAAAGTTATCAAATGTTCTTCAAATGAAAAAAAAAAATGTAGTTATTTTAAGAACTGATCACTGAAAGTTTCCCAAAACACTTCAGCACTTCCACTCTTCATTGGCTTTGATGGTTCCAGGAAGAACATTTAACATCCATGGAACGTTTCCATTGCACAAAAGGTTCTTTATAGTGGAAAAAGGTTATTAAATGTTCTTCATATGAAAAAAAGTGGCTCTTTTAAGAACCAATCACTGAAAGCTTCCCAAAATCATTCTTTTGTGATCTGAACTACTTCAGTGCTTCCACTCTTTATATGATTTGATGGTTTAAAGAAAAACATTTAACATCCATGGAACTTTTTCGTTGCACAAAAGGTTCTTTATAGTGGAAAAAGGATTCTTCGGATTATTAAAATGTCCTTCATTTAAAGAAAATTAAGAAGTGTTCATTGAAAAGTTCCCAAAATGGTTCTTTTATGGCATGGCTGTGAACACCACCTCTTGGATCCTTCAGTTCCAGAAATGTCTGTACAGCTCAAAACAGACAGAGAAGTTTCTTCAAACAGCAAAGCAGCAGATTGACAAGTCCATCTGTAACAAGTCCTAAACATACCCATGATCCAACGCCGTGCAGGATTGTAAAATAAACCTCCGTTCATGAGCATAAAGATGTTCCTCTGACGTTCTCCGCTGTGTCCATCGACTCTTTGGGAAATGCTTTTGGTTGGGTTGAGACACTGTGTGCGTCTTGGTTTCTGTTGTGTCTGCAGTGTTCTCTTCTCTCTTTCTGTCAGGTAGGTGTGATCTGACGTTCAGCGTTCAGTCGCTCTGGTGCCGTTTCACATGCCCCGATCATGAGCAGCACTCAATAATCTTCCATTCACACTCACGTACAAACACACAACACACACACCTGCACTAATATCTTTCAGCTCATGTGAACAATTAAAAATAGACCTCAAACACAAGATTATTAAATCAGTACTTTATTAAAAAGCTGTGCTAAACCCTGAGGGATCATGCTATTACAGGAAAAGACTGTTCTGTCATCATTTAGCCACCCACATGTTGCTTCAGACATCATCTTTTCTAGTGCATCTCATTTGTGGCCAAGTATGATTGAATGGTCATGTGATTGCATTTCAGTCTGTTCGTCACACCAATCATCATATGACAGAAAGCCTCAAACATACAGTGACTTGCGAAAGTCTGGGTTTTTTTAATGCTTTGTTGCAACCTTATGCTGAAATGCTTTCATTTTTACTTTACTTTCGCAAGGCACTTGGATGGATAGTTTTATGACACTCATAAGACTTTTTGGTCTTTTCTGAGACTAAATGTGCTCACTATAAGTACGGAAAAGAACAGCGTGAACATTCTGCTAAACATCTCCTTTTCTGACACATAAAAGAAAGAGAGTTACAAAGGTCTGAACAACATTATGATGAATACATGATGACAGGATGGTCATTTTAATATGTGAATAAACGGAGGCTCGGAACTAGAGAATTGACTTTCACTTTAAAATGAGTTGAAATTTGTTTTAATGTGAAGGCTCAGTTGAATAAATAACTCAATCTCACCACTAGATGGAGCCATTAATCCTTAAAAAAATAGATTTAAAAAAGAAGACATGCAAATATAATATTATGGGGACAAAATACTCTCGAGTTTCATGAACTAAAGATACAGAGTCATAGTACCGTATACAAATACTTAGTGTAAAACAACTTAAAAACACAAACATCCAAGGCACATGCTGTGAGAGCCAAAGCGGGTCAGCTGCAGAGGTCACAGGTGAAAGGTCAAAGGTCACACGGAGAGTTCAGTGGTCCATCAGTGTTTGTGTTTGAAGTAGGCCTCCACTGAAAAACACAGCAGCAGCGCTCATGTTGTGTTGTTCACAGTAGTGTGTGTCTTTGTGCAGTATTATAACTTCGTTACAGTACTTAAGTATTTTTGGGGAGTATCTGTACTTTACGTTTTTATTTTACAGCCTACTTTTACTCCACTACATTTCCTAATTAAAATGTATACTTTACTCCGATACATTTCCCGAAGCATATTCGTTACTTACTACAAAATAGTCAGAAGTCAGGATCTCAGTCAGAATTGCGAGATGTAAACTCGCAACTGTGAGAGAAATTTTACAAAACTGTATGAAAAAAATCTCAAAGAAAGTATTGTGTTCTATCTAGAAAGTGCTTGCCCACAAAAATACTGCCTTTCCCTCATAAAAAATTTGCATTTGCATTGAAATTTAGTTTTCTTTCTTTCACAGTTTTTGTAAGCAAACACAAAGTTTATGAACTGACTTTTTTCTCGCAAACGTGAGTTTGTATCTCAGAATTCTGACTTCTTTTCAGGAAATTCTGGCTTTTTTTCACAGAATTGGGTGATATAAACTTGCAATTGCAAGAAATAAAGTCAGAACTGCGAGATATAAACTCAAAATTCTGACTCTTTTTCTCAGAAATTGATGATATAAAACAATTGTGAGAAATAATTTTCTTTAATAATACAAGTTTGTATCTCGCAATTCTGTTTTCTCACAATTGCGAGTTTGTATCTCACAAATCTGACTTTTTTCCTCTCAAATGCAAGTTTGTATCTCACAATTCTGACTTCTTTTCAGGAAATTCTGACTTTTTTTCTCCGAATTGGGTGATATAAACTTGCAATTGCAAGAAATAAAGTCAGAACTGCGAGATATAAACTCAAAATTCTGACCTTTTTTTTTTTCTGAGAAATTGATGATATAAGTTTCAATTGTGTTTTTATTCTGTTTTCTCGCAATTGCGAGTTTGTATCTCACAAATCTGACTTTTTCCTCACAAATGCAAGTTTGTATCTCGCTGTATCTGTTTTCCTCTGAATTGGGTGATATAAACTCACAATTGTGAGAAATAAAGTCATAATTGCAATATAAACATAATTTGGGCGTTTTTTTTTCTCAGAGATGATATAAACTCGCAATTGCTTCAAGAATTCAAGATTTAAAAAAAAAAGACTTTTTGTACTTAAGTACAATAAACATCACATACTTAAAGACTTTTACTCAATTAATATTCTAAATGGTGACTGCAACTTCTACCAAAGTCACTTTCTGGTATGATATCTGTACTTTTACTTATGTATGGCTTTCAGGTACTTTATACACCACTGTATTTGTGTGTGTGTGTGTGTGTGTGTGTGTGTGTGTGTGTGTGTGTGTGTGTGTGTGTGTTACCTGTGTACTCCTGTGGGCTCATGGGAATGTTGATGACTGCATTAAAATGGCTCATCCATTCCTTCTGGTCCGTATCTGTTTCACAGGTGAACAGGAAGCTGCGTTCAGGCGTTTCTATAGTAATGGCGTACTGCCACGTCCCGGTGTAGTGGGTTCCCGCGGGCAGTCCGATCGTAACGCGGTATCCGTGATCTCGGTGCCCCAGGAACACCTCGCCTTTAGCAAACGCATCCTGCCAGACAGAACGAAACTCGGTTTATGACACCATCGCTTTCAGATTTGACAAGTTCTCTTTCCTCTTTCAATATGAAGCTGTATTTGAACTGTTGAACTGTTGCATCACTCCTACAAACGCTGTCTTTGATAGACATTAGATTAGTATTTTCTCTCATAACTTTGCACTGTGGTACAGTTCTAGATGTCTGCTAAAAGTATATTTACTGTAAATGACTGTTTTAGCAAACAGAGCAGAGTTATTTTTTGTAGTGTTGGACACCATGACATAAATGTGCTGTATTCTAGTGTTCATGCAATTTCTTCATTTAATGTTAATTCTTTTATATAGGATTAATTTTTTTGGAGTGTCTATTTGCACTAACTCCTTACGCATACTTGGAATTTTTGTCTTGTTTCCAGTCAAAATATCTTACAGTTCTTAAATCAAGAAGGATTTTCTAGACAAGTAAAAATTATTGTCTTGTGTTTAAATTATTAAGTGGACACCACCTTATTGGAACAATAAAGCCCTCCCTACATCTGCCCTAAAAACTACCCGATACTTTATTTTCAACTTTTTGATTATTTCCTCAATTTTTATGGAAAATAAATGCCTTTGTGAAACAAAAAGTTCAGAAGTTCGGCAAAAGGTGGATTCGAACTTGGGTTGATCGTGTCTACACTGCAAAAACAAAAAATGCTTTTTTTCACTTAGATTTTTTGTCTTGTTTCCGACCAAACATTCTTAACTCATAATAATGTTTTAGAAAAAACAAGTCAAAATTAAGCAAAATAATCTGCCAAGGGGGTAAGAAAAATAATCTTTTTTTTTGAGTTTGAAGTAAGATTTTTTTGCTTACCCCATTAGCAGATTATTTTGCTTGTTCCAAGCAAAAACTCACTTCATGTTGACTTCATCTTTCTAAACACAAGACAATAATTTTTAAACATCTAAAAAAATCCTTCTTGATTTAAGGATTTTTAGATAGTTTGGTTGGAGACAAAAAAAATCAAATTTGGAAAAGCATTTTTTTCAGTGTAGACATGATCGACCTTTTTACAAACTTCCGGCCTTTTTTTCCTCCCTTTTAAATCTCATCACATTGGAAAGGCTTTTATTTTCCATAAAAATGAAGCAGAATAATCAAAACGTTGAAAACAAGGTATCGGGTAGTTTTAGGGTAGATGTAGGGAGGACTTTATTGTCCTAATGAGGTGGCATCCATTTAATTATTTGAATTAAAATTATAATTTACACTAAATACATTATTATAGCATATTGTTTTATAATGCAATTTGCAATAAGTAGTATTGTATAAATAACAGAATCTATTGCTATTTGCACTGTAAACTAAGAAAATATGCTGTTTTCACTTAGTCTAAATAGCCTCTATTGCTATGTACATTTAGTGCAAATAGCCGCTCCCTTTTTTTTTTTTACTCAGTCATTAGCTAGATTTCCGTTATAATGCATGTAAATGTAAAAGGAAAAGTGTGTATTTAATGTTTTTGTCTTCACTCATTGATTTTGAATGATCTTGTGTTGTGACAAATGCATTTCCCAAGTACAAATATTGCAAACAGTCTCTTAATTATTATGGTAATAAAAACTATTTGCACATCAATAATTTTAAAATAATTAAAATATATATTATTTTCTGTATTGCATACTTGTTTATAATCCATTATTTATTCATTTTGTTGTTTATTAGAAAAAATAATTTACTGGATTAATATTTTCCACTTCCACTCCTGATCTTGATCAGGGTTTTTGATTTTTTTTTTTTAGACATCCCAGTCCCCCAAATATGATCATGCAGGAACCCCATCGTAAATGTTAAAAGGAAGCTATATATTTTCATGTTCAAATGCAAATTATACCAATTTGAACTGGTCTACTGTATACTATAACAATTTAAAAAATATTATTTGCAAAATATTTGATCTCTATTAAGTTACTTGATACTTAAGTTAGTCTTTGGCTTTATTTTTTTAATTATTTACTCAAACTATTTTTATTGTTTACTTTTTTTAATATAATTACTTGTGTCTTTATTTATTTGTTTGTTTGTATTAATAATTTTTTATGATTTATTTAAATCTATTTTATATTATGTATTTATTATTTTTAGAAATATTGGTTTATTTATTTTAATGAGCTGGTGTATGGAAGGTTCATGTACATTAATTGCTGATCTCTCATTAGCTTCACCTATCTTGCCCATAAGCATTCAAATACAGAAACACAGCTGATCTCAGAACAGACGCTAACATCAAACATCAACACCTGATGACATTTCCCTCTCATCAAACCTGTTTTACCGTAACCAAACCTGGAAGTCACTCAACCAGAAAGTTTCATTACTGGGCTGCAGGAGAGACACGAGGAGACGAGAGGCGTTTTACCAGAGGATCTTTGAAGTACATGAGCCGTCTGTGATCCAGCGTGAACCAGCGCTTCTTAAAGCCTTCGGTTTGCTGCAGAAACACAAACCAGCTCAATGTGAATCAAACAGACAATCCTAGTCTGATATAATGATAATAAACATAATACTATTGTTTTTATTGGGTAAAATAAGCAGGACACAAAGCTGGTCACACTGCAAAAATGCTTTTCTTTCTGTCTTGTTTCCAGCCAAAATATTTAAAAAAATTCTGGACAAGTAAAAATGATTGTCTTGTTTTCAGAAAAAAGCAAGTCAAAATTAAGAGAGTTTTTGCTTGAAACAAGCAAAATAATCTGCCAATGGGGTAAGAAAAATAATTTAGTTTTCTGTTTGAAATAAGATTTTTTTTTTTTTGCTTACCCTGTTAGCAGATTATTTAGCTTGTTCTACGCAAAAACTCACTTCATTTTGACTTGCTTTTTTCTGAAAACAAGACAATCATTTTTACTCATCAAGAAAATGCGGTAACACTTTGTATGAAGCCCGTATTTATAATACATTATAAGGGTATTCTTAAGGCATTATAATGAATGCATAATGCATTATAAAAATCCTTATAATGTGTTATATCATCTCATGAGTATTCATAAGAACAGTTTTAATGTGTTATAATTTTTACTTATTTGTGTTTATAGCTTTTAAGAGTATGATTAGCTCCTTATAGTTCTAACGTATTATAAGTCTCATATCTTGCCATGTTACTCATGTCACTTTACTGAAAGCATACAAATACCACTTATAAGTAATAATAATAATATTTCCCAAAGAACCCTACGATCAGGCATCAGATCAGATGTAAATGTAATATGACACATTAGTATCATCAGTTTGATTATTTTGATGGTACCCTTTAGACAGCTTTTGATGAGTAACTCTGCAACTCCATGTCAGCTAGCAGTCATTATTAGTAGTAGTATGCTATATATATGCTAACACTAAATTTCGATGTTTCCCCAAAAGACAAACTATTATATTATAAGTCACTTTGCAACCTTCTACCGAGCCTAACCTTAACCTAAGTCTACTAATGCTCTAAGGAGTGTTAGTTGACACGTAGTTGGAAAGTTTAAGCTTATAGTCAATAAACTAAAGGGACCATCAAAATAAAACGTAACTGAATGTAAAAAATAAATGTAATATAATTAGTGGTGGGCTGTTATCGGCGTTAACGTGAGACTCTTATCAGGCGATAAAAAAATATCGCTGTTAATCTATTCTCAAAGTTGGTTTGGGAGCGGGGTCTATACTACGCAAGCTATGATGACTTTCACCTTGATAGTTTAGCGCGGATGTATACCTGGCCGAATTGCACTGTAGGAGGCGAGAACGAGTCTTTGAACCTGTGTGTATACCTACTGTGAAATTACCACATCAAACACGCAGCTATGAAGCCGCCGGGTTTGCTTCAGGACAGGTGCGTTACTAGACCCTTTTTACTGGGGCACGTGAATGAGTTATAATTTACTTTGATAATCCCTGAAATAAAGACATTAAACTATATGCAACAACTGAATTGACGCTTCTAAAAGCAACGCAGTTTAACTATGCACGTAGATATCCATGTCCATGCGCGTCTGTGTATTTAACTTTTACGCAGAAGTACATGCAGTGTAGGAATAGTTGGTCACACAAGTTTGTATAGTTAATTGTGTTGTAAATGTAATTGTCAAGCAGTTTGTGATGCATTTTGGAAACAGGAGATGAGCTCTGGTCTAATGCGCCACCTGGCTTGAGAAACCCGATCTCAAAGACTTACTTTTAGTCATTATTTGGGTAGCACACATATTCTGAATGCCTTCGGCAGAATTCAAATTAGCCATTTTAATCTAGATTAATCTAGATTAATTCCAAGATTACAGTGAGATTAATCTAGATTAAAAAAAATGTATCGTTGTATTGTGTGTTATAAATAATCATAATCATAATCTTAAAAATTATAACCTCATATGTGACCCTGGAGCACAAAACCAGTCTTAAGTCGCTGGGGTATATTTGTAGCAATAGCCAAAAATACATTGCATGGGTCAAAATTTTAGATTTTTCTTTTATGCCAAAAATCATTGAGAAATTAAGTAAAGTTCATGTTCCATGAAGATTTTTTTGTAAAATTCCTACTGTAAACATATCAAAATGTAATTTTTGATTTGTAATATGCATTGTTAAGAACCTAATTTGGACAACTTTAAAGGTGATTTTCTCAGTCTTTTTGATTTTTTTGCATCCTCAGATTTCTGATTTCAAATAGTTGTATCTCAGTCAAATATTGTCCTATCCCAACAAACCATGCATCAATAGAAAGCTTATTTATTGAGCTTTCATATGATGTATAAATCTCAGTTTTGTCAAATTTAACCTTGTGACTGGTTTTGTGGTCCAGGGTCACATATACTCAAGTATTATAATGTATCATAATTGTTGTTATGATTATTCATGAGATGATATAACATATTATAATGTTTTTTTTATAATGCATTATGCATTCATTATAATGCCTTAGAAATACCCTTATAATGTATTATAAATACGGGCTTCATAGAAAGTGTTACCGAAAAGGCTTTTCGATTTAAGAATTTTTAAATATTTCGGCTGGAAACAAGACAGTAAGTAAGTAAAGCATTGTTTGCAGTGCATTTTCAGAGATGTGACTTCTGAGAGGTATTGTTGTGAATAACGGCTTGAAACGTCTCACCCGTGGGCCTGTTTTCTCCATGTATCCCTCTTTCAGAAAGCTGCGTGTCAGTTTGGGTTTGAGCTGAGCAGAAAGAGAAGCTGTGAGTTGCGTCACACGACCAGATTCACACACAGGAACCGAAACGAGCGCCGGCGTTTCAGGACTCACCTCAGCGTCCGTGGCTCCAGGGAACGCCACTTTCAGATAATGCAGCTGCGCCGCCCGGATGGAGTTAAACCACTCCACGATCTCCTGATGGACAGACAGAGAGATGTGTGTCAGAGTCTCACATAGGACAGTAAGTGTGTTTGTGTGTTTGTCTCTGCGTCTCACCCTGCTGCTGTCGTGGTAGACGAAGATGTTTCGTGTGATGTTGTCTTTCAGGTAGGTGATCTGCAGGCCGTTGGGGTTTCCGATCTTGTCCGGCTGGAAGCAGGCGTTGATGGTGTCCACCTTTATAACAGCTTTGGGTTCTTTAGCCTGCAGAGACGCAGCAGATACGATCATAAACGCTGAGTTTGCCCAAGTTTTGTATTTCTATAATGTCAGCAGTATAAGTAAATGAGCAATGTGTATTATTTGCACCCCGTTTGTTTGTCAACAAAACCTTCTGTGAAAATGACAAAATGATGTTTGTCCACATTTTTGCTCCTCTGCTGATGGATAATGTTATCGAGTGTTATAAGTTTTTTTTTTTCCATAGCCCTTTATCTCTGTTTTCTTTAGTAGTGTAGGATTGATAAAAAAAAATATATATATAAATATGTATATATACTGTATGTACACACACATACACTGCCTGTCAAAAGTTTGGAATCAGTATGATTTATGATGTACTTTAAGTAAGTTTCTAATGTTCATCAAGGCTGCATTTATTTGATCAAAAATACGGAAAAAAATGTGATTATTGTGAAAATATTATGATGTTATAAAACAACATTCTTCTATTTTAATATACATTAAAAATCTAATTTATTTCTGTGATTAAATCTGATTTTTTCGGCATCATTACTCCAGTGTTCAGTGTTCAGGATCCTTCAGAAATCATTCTAATATACTGATTTATTATCAGCGTTGGAAACAGTTGTGCTGCTTAATGTCTTTTTCAGGATTCTTTGATGAATAAAAGGTTAAAAAAGAACAGCATTTATTTAAAATAGAAAGGTTTTCTAATAATATACACTACTTTTCAAAGGTTTGGGGACAGTACATTTTTATTCTCTTTTTTCGAAAGAAATTATTCCTTTTTTTAGCAAGGAAGTGTTACCATAAATCAAAACCCACATTTTGATTAGTAATATGCATTGCTAAGAACTTTCTCATATTGTGACTCCATAATTCAGAAAAAAATGTATGATGTTGTATAAAATCAAGCAAATATTATAGAACTTCTACATTATTTAACTTCATTTGGGCAACTTTAAAGGCAGTTTCCTCGACATTTCTATTTTTTTGTATCTTATCCAAATATCGGCCTATATTTGCTTATTTATTCAGCTTTCATATGATTCATAAATCTAATTTTTAAAAAGTTGACCCTTATACAACCTAATCATATTTTGATGAATAAAATCAAGGCCAATTCACAGAAGATAATACATTGTATCATAAAGATTTATGAAGTATTAAAGTATCCTATGTGTTAATAAAATTACAAACTAGACAAAAACAACACAATTAGTAAAATTTTAACTAAAAGTTAAGATTAGAAAATTTTCGGATTCAAAATGCTTTCAAAAACCATCGTAGTGCATCAGTGATAGTGAAATCCCATTGCCGAATGTGTACAGTGACACTCACGTCTAGTTTAGTGTAGTACTTTAGTGTGCCGTCTCTCTGCGACAAGACGAATCGTCTGTTGAAGAACTGTCCGTTGTCCCGCCCCCTCTTCATCAACATGCCGTCTCTGGTCTCTGTGATTGGTCAAGCGAGCATGTCAATCATCAGGCGGGAAACAGAAAGCGAGTACTATGAGATTCTCACACACGTACCGTCCTCATAGATCAGCTTTTTGCTGTTGTTCATGAATTCCTGCCTCTCATACTTCGCCCGAATCCACTGCTCCTTCAGAATCCTGAAACACACACAATTACATCAGGAGAAACTTGCTGGAGCACAGCTAAACTCATCCTGACTGCAGTGAGTTCAACAACACTAGTTTACCCTGAACTAGTCTAGCCTGGCATAAACCTGACTCGTGATAAAGTTCATTCTCCACAAGAGAATGTAAAGTGACCAGCCAGAGTTCATCATGGTTTCACATGAAATTTAATTAATGAATAAAATGTAATAATTAATTTATAATATTTATAAGATCACATACATAATGCATAGCATTAAGGCGAAACACTGCAGGTGAACAGAGTAAAACATTACCTAATAGTTATAGTCTTACTTACCCAGTTGATTGATTACTTTGATAATTGCAAACATTTTCAAGTTTACTAAAATGTTAGGTTTAAATATGCAAATGAAGCATTATTTAATCAAATATGCACCAATTTTCATACAATTCTACTACAAAAATCTAAACACTGGATGAAGACAGTTTCAAAATTCTTGTTTAATTTTATTTGACATTAGAGTCAAAAGTTTTTACAAAGGGGATTTTGGGTATCCCCAAAAGTCAGATGTCCATAAGTCAGAAAAAACTTTTCATTATTTACAATATTTTTTTAACATGTTTGGGGAATAAAATGTATAAAATCAAGCAAATTATATATGAACAAATAAAAAACTTCAGAATATAGACAGGAATAAAAATGTAAGGTTTTGTGTGTAAGTGCTGCTGAAGTGGAGATTTATGGCTCAGCGTAGGAGAAAAAATTCATTTTGAGAAAAAGGTCATTAAAAATATGTGTTGTAATTTAAATTTATTGACAAAAATAGATAAAGTGTTAGATTTAAATATGCAAATGAGCGTCATTTAATGAGCTATGTGCTAATTTGCATACATTTCTGGTACAAAAATCTAAACACTGGATGAAGTCAGTTTTGAAATTCTGATTAAAATTTTTTGACATATTAGAGTCAGTGGAGATTTTGGGTATCTCATATTGTAACTCCATAATTCAGAAAAAAAACAGACAGGAAACTATATTTTTTATCATTTTTTGGGGAATAAAATGTATAAAATCAAGCAACTTACATATGAACAAATCCCTCTGTAAAAACCTTCAGAATATAGAAAGCAATAAAAATGTATAGTTTGGTGTTTGTAAGCGCTACTGAAGTGGAGATTTATGGCTCAGTGTAGGAGAAAAAATCATTTTAAGAAAACATTCATTAAAAATAATGGGCTGTAATTGAAATCTATTGACACAAATAGATAAAGTGCTATAAAAGAAACACTTAACAGTGTCTTTTGGGTGTTTTCTTTCCACTAGTCTGAAAAAACACTTTGTGAAACACCAAAAAGCCCAAAATCTCAAACTTGACAGGTGCATGAAAAAACTGAGTTTTTGCCTGCAGTGTCTCCCCTTAATAAGAACTGCAAAAGTATATAAATAATACTAAAATAACACTGTCTTACAGATATCCATTTTACTTGCTACTAAGGGCCTCAAAGGCAGACTTGCATGATCTTCTGACTTTCTAAAACCATCCAATCAGCTAAATAAAGCCTCACTACAGCTTGATAAACTCAATTAAGGGGCCTAAAGTCGAAGTGACCCTGATCTCACCCTAAATATAACACTTGTCAGAGCATTTCAAAGCCAGAGAGACCCTGAGGAGCCTGATATGACAGTGTGTGAGATGATATTTCCATACGCCGTCACGGTCTTCTAATGTGATGTGAGATGCGGCACGTTGCCATGGAAACTCACTGGCAGTCTCTATGCGTGGGTTTGTAGTAGTAAACAGGAAGTGCAGCCTCGTACACGGCGTTCATGGCGTCATTCCCACGTTCAGACAATAACTACAAACACAGACATCATCAAACACTCAGGCAGTTCTGATTTAAATGTGCAAAGAAATAGCTGAAACTGAAAACTCATGCAGTTTTAAGCACTGAATTGTTTCTGTGAAACCAAAAAAAGATGCACCTCTTTTCTGTACAGCAATAGTTTCGCAGTGACCACGCAAGAAAGAAAAAACATGAGCACCTTAAATATATCATAAAGCTTATGACTCATATGTGCCATTTTATTCAGAAGTCATATGATGATTTGTTTGAGGAACAAACGGAAAAGTAAGTTCAGCTCAGACACGGTCAACTATTTTAAAGTGGAAAGAGCTGCATGATTTTTTAAACCTAAACAATAATAAACACCTGAACTTCTGCATCCTCCCAGCGTGAGAGTCGGAGCGATTTGACTTTTCCGAGGTTGGGAATACTGCGATGGATCCCGGAGCAGCCCAGACAGATGAAGACTCCTAAAGAACAGGAGCCCCATTCTGGATCTGAGAGAGAAATGATGAATAAAACAGATATTAAAGCACATGAGGTGTCAGCAATGCATTCAGTCTAGATCTTTTAGATTGACAACAAAACAGTGAGAATGTCATCGGCAGGTTTTCAATGATTTTTCATGAAGGAAATCCTGTAAACACATGTCTGCCCGATGTTTCTGAGATCCAGACAAACAGATCATCATGTTATTATGAGATTACAGAGCTGTTACTGACACAAAACTCAGACTCAGCACAAACATGACACTTACAGCGACAGAATAAGGAAGAGATACTGAAGACTGACTTACACCAGGATTACTGGAAAACAGACCCGCAAAAGCTGAAGAGCAAAATAACAGACACACCAGAAAGCAGAGAAACATCTTATTAAGATTCTCCTAAAACACCCTGAAGCTAAAGAAACAAACCGGATGAAAAACTATAAACATCAGCCTCAAGCTACAGAAACAACTTTCCTGCATTATCTCAGGATGATAAAAACTCCAAAACACACAACACTGACTTCATCTGACGTCATACCGACAGAGAGAATAAATACTTCAGCACAGTACACTTAGAAAACACAAAGATTTTGGACCAGAAAACCAAATACAGACTATTTCAGTTTATCATTTATTTATATTAACTACAAATATATGACTGTGTCAATATCTGTATGTGTATGTGAATCTACAGTCGTGGCCCAAAGTTTTGAGAATGACACAAATATTAGTTTTCACAAAGTTTGCTGCTCAACTGCTTTTAGATCTTTGTTTCAGTTGTTTCTGTGATGTACTGAAGTATAATTACAAGCACTTCATACGTTTCAAAGGCTTTTATCGACAATTACATGACATTTATGCAAAGAGTCAGTATTTGCAGTGTTGGCCCTTCTTTTTCAGGACCTCTGCAATTCGACTGGACATGCTCTCAATCAACTTCTGGGCCAAATCCTGACTGATAGCAACCCATTCTTTCATAATCACTTCTTGGAGTTTGTCAGAATTAGTGGGTTTTTGTTTGTCCACCCGCCTCTTGAGGATTGACCACAAGTTTTAAGATCTGGGGAGTTTCCAGGCCATGGACCCAAAATGTCAACGTTTTGGTCCCCGAGCCACTTAGTTATCACTTTTGCCTTATGGCACGGTGCTCCATCGTGCTGGAGAATGCATTGTTCTTCACCAAACTGTTGTTGGATTGTTGGAAGAAGTTGCTGTTGGAGGGTGTTTTGGTACCATTCTTTATTCATGGCTGTGTTTTTGGGCAAAATTGTGAGTGAGCCCACTCTCTTGGACGAGAAGCAACCCCACACATGAATGGTCTCAGGATGCTTTACTGTTGGCATGACACAGGACTGATGGTAGCGCTCACCTTTTCTTCTCCGGACAAGCCTTTTTCCAGATGCCCCAAACAATCGGAAAGAGGCTTCATCGGAGAATATGACTTTGCCCCAGTCCTCAGCAGTCCATTCGCCATACTTTTTGCAGAAGATCAATCTGTCCCTGATGTTTTTTTTGGAGAGAAGTGGCTTCTTTGCTGCCCTTCTTGACACCAGGCCATCTTCCAAAAGTCTTGGCCTCACTGTGTGTTCAGATGCGCTCACACCTGCCTGCTGCCATTCCTGAGCAAGCTCTGCACTGGTGGCACTCCGATCCCGCAGCTCAATCCTCTTTAGGAGACCATCCTGACACTTGCTGGACTTTCTTGGACGCCCTGAAGCCTTCTTAACAATGCAGTGGAACGTTTTTTCGGGATTAAGTTAATTTTCATGGCAAAGAAGGACTATGCAATTGATCTGATCACTCTTCATAACATTCTGGAGTAAATGCAAATTGCTATTATAAAAACTTAAGCAGCAACTTTTCCAATTTCCAATATTTATGTAATTCTCAACATTTTTGGCCATGACTGTATATACAGACAAATCTAAATTTATTCAGATATTTCTCACATTATCAGTTTTTTTTCACTATAGTGAAAGTGATATAGAAAGTGGTAAAATATGACAAGAACTCTGAGTTAAACTGTGTCAGAACAAATTCATCTTGATAGAAAGGTATGTAATGGATAACAATCAACCAAATATTCAGGCGACTGTTAGTATGACAAGATTTACACAACTATTAATCCTTTGTTGACCAATTACCGAGCAATTTTGTTTTCAAGTCTTTTTGTTCAGTTTGTGGTGTAAAAAGAATGCAGTAGCAATTAAAGAAAAAATTATTAAGCAAAAATGGTAAGTGTCTGAATAATCTTTGGTTCCAAATTTTACTGGTAGTCCACTTTAGGACAAAAGTAATCTGATTATATTACCTATAATGTGTAATGTAATGGATTACGTTACTAACTACGATTTTTGTCACGTAATTTATAATCAGTAACAGATTAATTCAATTCAATTCAATTCAAGTTTATTTGTATAGCGCTTTTTACAATACAGATTGTTGCAGAGCAGCTGCACAAAAGTTTTAGGCTACTACAATATATTTAGTAGCTTATTAGTGGTGAATACTGTATGTTGAGTCGATGTACAATTTGAGTAGATTACAATTTGTAAATAATCGACCCAGCTCTGCATATAAGTATGTTTGCAGAGATGCAGTCAACTTGCTCTTGAATTTGTGAATTATTATTATTATTATTATTAAATTAATTAAGATGATTGACAGGGCGGTTTAGATGGGCACAGGATGCACAAAACTATGTGCACAATTATGACAAAGACATTTGTCCCAAAGCTTACCTATCTTCTGCTAAACACTCAAAAGTATATACGTTTTTTGCACAAAGAAGGGATGGGGGCTTATATAGTATAAGTAGGTAAATTGGGACGCAGCTTTGGTCTTGCATGCCTAAAAAAAGCTGCCTGGAGGTGTCACAAACATGGCTACCGAGTGAACAAACTTTCCTTAAAAAGGACTTTGGCTGAGCATGTTCAGGGTCACAACAGAACGGCTCTTTCTATCTTTCTTCAAGTGTTACAGAGTGGACTTTGTGGAGAAACACACTTCCTGTTTCTTCATCAGTCTCCTCAACCGCTCCCACATCCCCCATCTGTCTCTCTCTCTAGAAACATGTAGAAATCCCACACGGCCACACCTTTAGTCTATATCTGATCTGTCTCCGGCAGCCGCTCGTGTCCAGACAAACACAATCCCACAATCCTGATGGAATATCATTTGTGAATCATTCTGAATGAAGGAAAATATCCTGCTGTAGAGTTCCTGAAATCAAATCCAGTCTCACAGGAGTACAAACACAACCCTTGAACCCATCCATCACACCTGGCCTGCCTTCACAAACTCCTGCAGTCTCTTATTACACAGGTATGTCTGAAAAACACGCGCACGAGCGCATGCGCGCGCTTCTGTTCATATTTAAAACAGGAAAGTTCCCATATGACTTTATGAACTCTCAATACTATCACGTAGAATAAAACAGCGTTGTGATATGTTGTTTAAAACATCTCAATGCCAAGTTCGTCGTAAGGTCGTTGCGCGGAGTGTTTCAGGTGAGTCTTGCGCACGCGGCGACGCGCCCCCGTGTGTCTCGAGGGCGCGTTTATACGCTCGCGCAGGTTCGGTCGTGTCTCACGCGCCCGGTTCCGATTGTTCGGTGACTGTTTCATGCGTGTAAAGTGGAATCACTTACTTTCGACGCCGCAGTCCGCGCAGGTGCCGTTCCCCGGCTTCTGCAGGACGTGTTTGAGGGTTCTGGCCGCGCGCTCGTTGTCCGTCATCGGTCCGGTGGAGCGGCGGGTCGGTGTCTCCTCACGAGCGCAGGAGCAGCAGCAGGAGCAGGAGGAGGAGGAGGCGCTGGTCTGATGGAGGTGTTTCAAACATTCGGAAGTGGAGCAGCAGAGTTTGTTCAGACTTGTTGTTCCGCATCAGAAATGCCACAGTGTGTGTGTGTGTGTGTGTGTGTGTGTGTGTGTGTGAGAGAGAGAGAGAGAGAGAGAGAGAGAGAGAGAGAGAGAGAGAGAGAGAGAGAGAGAGAGAGTTTGTGCTCCAGAGCGCCATCACATCAACTACAAATTACAAACACAAATTTACAGATTAAACATCTATTATTTACACACAACATAGATTATAACGCGAGATTTAGATCTATAAATAACACAAATGTACTGTGCACATAACCACATATTAACTGAGAGACACACACATAAACGAAGTACGAATTATTCATTTGCTGACTAATATAATCACATGATATATATATAAAAAACATAGAATAATATGTTATAATCACAGAATATTACCTTCCAGGAGGAAGACCAAACTTGCAGAGAGAGAAAAAAAAAATGCATGACTTGCTATCACTTTGTTTATAATTCTGTTTATTTATTTATGCATGTTCATTTACTTCTGATTAAGTAAACTGTCACACTGGGAACCTGTTTGTGAAAGGAAATACTTCATGAAAAAATATCTGGTTTGTATTTAAAACATTCATATAATCGACTATATACAGTAACAGTTTTTTTTTTTTTTTTTTTGGGTTATAATTTAAACAGTTTAAAAAAAAACATGATAGTTTTCTCCAACATGAAAACTCTTTGGAAACTCCATTTTTTTATTATAAAATGTATATTTACAATATATTTATGCATTTAGCACACACTTTTATCCAACATACACTACCAGCCAAAAGATTTTTAATGTTTTTTTT
>NC_133372.1:829845-853976 GCF_049309525.1 Garra rufa | reverse complement strand
AAGCTGAAGCTGCAGGTGAATCCATGCGTTTGCGATCTATGGTTTGCCTGCTGCTGGATAAGTGAGATGAATCATTCTGTTTAACAGCTGAACACACAGACATTTGTTTAAACGGAGTTGATTCCAGAGCATCAGTGCTGTTCAGACTGACTGCAGTGATACAGTAGCTCAGATGTGCTGTGACTGTAACACTGTCTCCATGGCAACCCCAAATGATGCTGCCACAATGACCACCGAAATAGCGCAAATAAATAAAGAGCTAAACGAGGGAGCAAATAATAAATCAGGCTCTCAGCGCTCACTCATCATTTGTGCAGATGAACGCTGGCGAACTGAAGCTCTGAGTGTTCGAACATGATTAAATAAGTGACACGAGCCATTATGATCTACTAAAGGTCTGGTGTGGTGACACTTGAGCTCATTCAGACCTCAAAGTCACACTTCATTAGTTTGTGCTGCTATGAAGGTGTCAGACACCTGCAGTCTTCCTGTAAAACGACATTCATAAATGATGCATTTACAGATCCCGTGAAATCTTGCTCATCTCTGCAGTGCGATTAAAATTCACAGACCAAAAATTTTAATAGCTCGTCCTGCTCTACAGATTTTACATCCATTCGTGTTTAAGAACCAGAGAATCTGAAGGGATGTGTAATTCTCTAATTAACATGAAGAAAGTCTCAGTTCCCCTCAAGGTTCTTCCTAATTTACATAACCATCTTACAGAGTCTTCGGAAGCTGTACAGCACTTTTCCTTTAAAGCTGCTTTGGAACAATAGATTGTGAGAAGTGCTGTAGACCTAATGAATAAACTGAATCGAATTGGTGAAAACAGATATTCAATACAGACTCAGACTCAGACTCGTCTCCTTAGGTGTTTTTGAAATATTTAGTCTAATTTAATTAAACCTCTATGGAACCGATATTTCTATTCATGACAATTATAAGTACAGTTGATGTCAAAAGTTTACATACACCTTTCAGAATGTGCAAAATGTTAATTATTTTAGCCAAAATGCATGTCATTTTTTAGTACTGAACGGAATAAGATATTTCACATAAAATATAGTCCACAAGAGAAAATAATAGTTGTTACCTGAACGATCCAGTTTTTTTGTTTAGCGATTGTTGTTCACGAGTCCCTTGTTTGTCCTAAACAAATAAACTACCTGCTGTTCTTTAGAAAAAATTTACAAGTCCCACACATTCTTTGCTTTTTCAGCATGTTTGTGTATTTGAATCCTTTCCAACAATGACTTTATGATTTTAAGATCCATCTTTTTACACTAAAGTCTACTGAGGGACTATTACACAAGGTTCAAAAGCTCACTGATGCTCCAGAAGGAAAAATTATGCATTAAAAGCATTTTTTGAATTCGAAGATCAGGGTAAATTTAACTTTAAGTATGTCCTGTAGTTTCTGAAGGGCAGTATTAAAATAATAATAATAGAATAAGAAAAATGTACACATCTTCATTCTGTTAAAAAGTTTTCACTGGCTCTTAATGCATGTTTTTTTTTTTTTTTTTTTCTGGAGCATCAGTGAGGATCTGAACCTTCTGTAATAGTTGCATATGAGTCCCTCAGTTGACCTCTAAAGGGTTCAAATACACAAACGTGCTGGAAAACCACAATTTGTGGGAGCTGAAGGATTTTTCTCAAGAACAGCAGGCAGTTTAACTGTTCAGGACAAACAAGGGACTCATAAAAAAATATCACTAAACAAAAAAATACAGCTGTGGATCATTCAGGCAACAACACAGTATTAAGAATCAAGGGGATGTAAACTTTTGAACTGGGTTAGGGTTTGACTATATGCACTATTATGTAAAATATATTATTCACGATTATTCATATTTTACATTTATGTAAAATATTATTTTGCATGACCCCTCCAATTTTGGAAAAAATAAAGAACATTTAGCAGATTCTGAAAGGTTCATGTAAACTTTTGACCTCAAATGTATATGATGTAACATAAATCAGTCACTCCATATTTTTTTCTTCTTTTGTAAATCAACGGAAATGCTAATAGAATGGATTTTGTCTTTCGCTGTTGGAGCAAAAGTGAACACACACAAAAAAATATTTTGATAAAGTAAATTGTCATTGTCAGGAATACTATATAAAGTGTTTTGTATTTAAATCACACAGTATAAAAGACTATTTACTGGCTTGAACATAAATATTAAATTAAACAAAAATGTATATTTGCTATTAAACTGCTATTGTGGCTGTTGTTTTTTTTGTTTTTGGAGCCAAGGGGAATAAAAAAGTAATATTTGTCGTAGTTTCCGTTCACCATTATTGAAGTTCCCTCAACTATGACGACTTCTGCTTATGACAAACCTGGAACCATGAGGCTTATGAGAGTTCATAGCTCTCAGCTGCATTTAATGCATTTCACTAAAAAGAAAAAAAACAAAATTCCCTCAAAAACCAATGCAAAAAGAAACAACTGAGCAGATTCTGATCATGAGTTGCTCACAGAAACAAACTTAAACAAGAACTCTGCAAAACACCGACAGAGAAACTGATTTGACAACATAAGAACAAAAAACATGCATGTGAAAAATCTGATTGAGGAAGAACAGATGAATAGAGAGAGAGAGAGAGAGAGAGAGAGAGAGAGAGAGAGAGAGAGAGAGAGAGAGAGAGAGAGAGAGAGAAGAGGCCATGAGCTGCTCCTTCAAGAAATCACCACATTAACCAGCAGCTTAACATCCTGACCTTTAGATAATAGAGCTGCACATTTGACTGTAATTCATCATTACTTATCAGCTGCGCATGCGCACACTCCTATCTGAAGCTTTGTTTATTTCTTGGATTCACTTCAGCTTCATCGTGACCAAAGATCTTCTTGATCTTCTCAGATAAAAATTCCATTACACTGAAACATCCTGCAACTTCAAGAACGTAAACATTTCTCCTCAGTCCATAAGGAGCATGTGCACTCTCAGAAATTAAAGTTTCAAAAGGAGGTTTTCACAGTGAAGCCATTGAAGAACTATTTTTGGTTCCTTGAACCTTTCAGTCAGTTCTTAAAACAATGTTTTCGCAGTTCAAAGGACATTATTATTATTATTATTGTTAAAAACAGTTGTGCTGCCCAATGTTTTTGTGGAAACTTTTTTAGGATTCACAGATGAATAGAAAGTTCGAAAGAGCATTTATTTGAAATAGAAATCATTTGTAACATTATAAATGTCTTTACTGTTACTTTTCATCAATTTAATGCACCCCTCTTGAATAAAATTAAACATGTTTCAAGATTATAAACATTCCATTATACTGAGACATCCTGCAACTTTCAGAACGTTAACCTACCTTCCAGTCCATAAGGAGCACTGCACTCTCAAAAATGTAAGTTTCAAAAGAGGTTTTCACAGTGAAGCCATTGAAGAACTATTTTTGGTTCCTTAAAGAACCTTTCATCGATCAGTTAAAACAACCATGTTTTCGCAGTTCAAATGATATTATTATTATTATTATTATTATTATTATTATTATTATTATTATTAATGTTGAAAACAGTTGTGCTGCCCAATATTTTTGTGGAAACTTATTTTTCAGGATTCACAGATGAAAATAATTTCAAAAGAGCATTTATTTGAAATAGAAATTTTTTGTACCATTATAAATGTCTTTACTGTCACTTTTCATCAATTTAATGCACCCCTCTTGAATAAAAGTCAAAAAAAAAAAATCTCAAAATTATAGGCATTCCATTATTCTGAAACATCCTGCAACTTCAAGAACATAAATCTTCCTTCTCAGTCCATAAGGAGCATGCGCACTCTCAACAATTAAAGTTTCAAAGGTGGTTTTCGCAGTGAAGCCATAGAAGAATATTTTTTGCTTTCTTAAAGAACCTTTCAGCAGTCAGGTCTGAGAAACAACCATGTTTTTGTAGTTTGAATGACATTATTATTAATGTTGAAAACAGTTGTGTTGCTCAATATCGTTGTGGAAACTTATTTTTCAGGATTCACAGATGAATAGAAAGTTCAAAAGAACATTATAAATATCTTTACTGTCACTTTTCATCAATTTAATGCACCCCTCTTGCATAAAAGTATATATATAAGTATAAAAACATTCCATTATTCTGAAACATCTTGCAACTTCAGGAACGTAAACTTTCCTCCTCAGTCCATAAGGAGCATGTGCACTCTCAAAAATTAAAGTTTCAGAAGGAGACCATGCTTTCGCAGTTCAATATTATTATTAATGTTGAAAACAGCTGTGCTGCCCAATATTTTTGTGGAAACTTTTTTTCAGCATTTATTTGAAAATTGAAAACATTTGTAACATTATAAATGTCTTTACTGTCACTTTTCATCAATTTAATGCACCCCTCTTACATCTACATTTATGCATTTAGCAGACGCTTTTATCCAAAGCGACTTACAATTGGGGAATACAACAAGCGATTCATCCTAAGGAGGCGACATAGGAAATGCTTAAAAATACCATATATCAGGCATTGTTAGATGAGTACAGGACAGAAAAGGAAAATTAAGAAAGAGGAGAACAAAGTTTTTTTATTGAGTCAAGTAGTGTCGAAAACTGTTGAGGAGTCTGCCTTAATAAAAGTCTTGAATAAAAGTATTACTTTCTTTCAAGATTATAAATATTCCATAATACGAAAACATCCTGCAACTTTCAGAATGTAAACCTTCCTCCTCAGTCCACTTTAAAAATTAAAGTTTTTGCAGTAAAGAGACCTCCTTAAAGAACCTTTCAGCGATCAGTTCTCAAAACAACCATGTTTCCACAGTTCGAAGGATATTTAATAATCTGAAGAACCTTTTTCCACTATAAAAAACTTGTGGAACAGAAAGATTGCAATGCCAATAAAGAAGCTTTGAGTGTATTGACGCACACTAAAGTGTAGAAAGGAGTCGTTGTGAACTTCTGTCGCTTTCACATGGTTCATGCAGTTAAACTGAGGCCATGAAGAAGCAGGACGCATACTATAGTTCCTAAACAGTGAATTCTCCCATAATCTCCGTCAAAATCTTGTTCTTCAGCGCGGTTGTGGATTGTCTCTTCTGACGGTGGCAAAGGCCGTAACAGGCAGATTTAGTCTCAGCTGTTAGCATACGGCCGTAAGCCGCTCCGGCTGCGCTCTGTAATCCTAATGGCCGTTTGCCGTCGCGGTGGAAGCGTTTGATGTGACTCAGAGGGAGCTGCGGTGGGCGTCTGTTTGCTCAGCTCCGCGCTGAAACCGTGCCCGACGTTCACGCCACGAGCCGCTCTGGGTACAAACACACAGACGCTCTCACACACGAGGCATGAGCTGATCTGAGCACCAGGAGTTCACCTGATGGTTAGGAAACCATGAATTTTTGAGGACATCCTCATGATACACCTGTTGGAGAAAGTCTGCAAGGTGTGCAATGATTTATTTGTCAGATACTACTGGAAAACTCAGATTCTTACAGTACCATTCTACAGTATGTTTACAACAAATATGCAAAATGTTAATTATTTGACCCAAATAAGAGGGATCATACATGCTATTGTTTATTTAGTACTGACCTGAATAAGATACTTCATCCTAAAAGATGCTTACATAAAAGAAAATATTAGTTGAGTTTATAAAAATCCTTAAAGGTCCCATATTGTACACATTTCTGGAGGTTTATTTTAGTTGTTGATGTCCTTAAGAATATATATTTGCGGTATAAGTGCCAAAATCCATCTCAATATATTTTTACAGCTCCTTTTTTAGGAGCTCTGTCAAAAACAGGTCGATTTTGGCCCATCTAATTAATATTCATGAGCCTCTCTTCTGATTGGCCTGTTGTTTTCTGAGTGACGCACAGCCAGGCCAACCACAGGTAACTACGGTCATGTATGCTGTAAGCGAGCTCAGAGCCATAGAGAGAGCCTAGCCTGCTGATACTCAACAGGATATTTCAGAATGATCATTAATGTTTTTTCTTTTTCAAACACCGAATGCAGTAAGCTACATAACTGTTGCTTTAGTAAAGCCCCTTTCACAATGCGCGCTGATTCTGGAAAATTACGGGAACGAGCGCTGTGTGAACCAAAGCCAGAACCATAAAGGCAGTGTTGCAGTGACGATGCACGTTATCATGCGACTCTTCACGACGAAAAAATACGTGCAAAGTGGAATGAAGCAGCGATCGGGCAGAGCCAGCTCCTCACTATCAGCGCTGAAGCACAGTTTGTTCAGGTTAGTTTCAGTTTAGTGAAACGTACGCGTCGCATTACATCTCACATCCAAACGTCACATGTCTTTATGGGTTGTGTGTAAAGCACGCACAGATTCCGGAAAACAACTGTGAATGAACCAAATCAAACAACTCATTATCCGTGTATTTACCGGAATCGCTGTGTGAAAGAGGCTGAAGTTGACTGCCAGTGGTCTCTTATATTCACGTTGTTCTGAAGCCTGTGCAATGATGTAGTTTCGACATCTATCGACTGAACAGGGTTTTCTAGATTAGTTTCCGTGTTGTTGTTGCTTAGCAATGTTATGGACACGATATTGTCTGGGGGTTTGACAAAAGGAGGGTGGGACGGTGGTTGGTGACTGAAGGCGGTGACTGAGTAGATCAGACGTCACATCGTTACGGAAGTCACAGCTGCTCGTGAAAATGAACAGCTACTTTAAGCAGGCTGTGTGCAGTTTACTGTGGATTGACTGTTTTGAAACTCATATGGTAGTTACATAGCCCCTAGACCTCAGTTATCATGAAAAAAGCCAGGAAATTTCGATTTTGACAATATGGGACCTTTAATACTGTGTTGTTACCTGAATGATCCACAGCTGTTTTTTTTTTTTTGTTTTTTTTGTTTTTTTGTTTAGTGATAGTTGTTCATGAGTCCCTTGTTTGTCCTGAAAAGTTAAACTGACTTAGAACTGACTTTTTTTTTTCTTAAAAAAAATGATTTGGTTTTGGTTTTCCAGCATTTTTGTGTATTTGAACCCATTCCAACAATGACTGTATGATTTTGAGATCCATCTTTTCACACTGAGGACAACTGAGGGACTCATATGCAACTATTACAGAAGGTTCAAACACTCACTGATGCTGCAGAAGGGGAAAGAAATGCAATAAAAGCCTTTTTGAATATGAATATCGGGGTAAATTTAACTTATTGTGTCTTCTGGGAACAATGTATCTTCTGTAGCCTTTAAAGGGCAAAACTAATTGAAAAAAACAAAAATGATATTTAGGCAAAATTGGAAAAATGTACACATCTTCATTCTGTTCAAAAGTTTTCACCCTCCGGCTCTTAATGCATGTTTTTCCTTCTGGAGCATCAGTGAGAGTTTGAACCTTCTGTAATAGTTGCATATGAGTCCCTCAGTTGTCCTCAGTGTGAAAAGATGGATCTCAAAATCATACAGTCATTGTTGGAAATGGATCAAATGCACAAAAATGCTGGGAAACCAAAGAATAAAGAATTTTTCTGAAGAACAGCAGGCAGTTGAACTGTTGAGGACAAACAAGGGACTCATGAACAACTATCACTAAACAAACAAACAAAAAAAAAACACACAGCTGTGGATCATTCAGGTAACAACACAGTATTAAGAATCAAGGGGATGTAAACTTTTAAACACGGTTATTATTTTTATAAACTCAACTATCATTTTCTCTTGTGGACTATATATAAACATCTTTTATGTGAAATATCTCATTTAGGTTAGTACTAAATAAACAATAACATGCACTTTGTATTGATCCTGCTTATTTTGGTAAAGTAAACAACTGCATAACGTGAAACAATACTGCTACACTTTACTATATGAATACAATATGGCATTCAGAGTGACTATATACTATTTAGGGAAATGCTCTCAAATGGTTTCAATCCTGTTTTAATAATACTGTAGAAGGTTCTCTGTTAGTGCTGGTGAATTTACTTCAGATGCAGCTCCTTTTACATGTGGTGTCCCTCAGGGCTCTATTCTAGCTTCGATTTTATATTACCTGCTTATGCTTCCCCTGAGGTCCATCTTTAAGAAACATTGTATCTCTTTTCATTGTTATGCAGATGATACCCAAATATTCTTCCCCGCTGGAACCAATAACATGGATTTGGATACTTTGTTGGCTTGTCTAGCCTGGATGTCTGTCTATTTTCTTCAGGCAAAACTGAGATTATAGTTTTCGAACCTTCAGAAGGTACTACTTCCCCTTGTTTACATTTCGGCCATTTGTCTGCTTCACTCCAAAACCTAAAGAAGAAAACAGCCATATGTATAAAGATTTTGTAAAAAGATTGTTTGCATTACTTTGAAAAGTTAAGAGATTCTTTTGGGTATTTTTTGTTGATTTCTTACTGATTTCCCATTACCGTTTTACAGTAATAAAAACGATCCTGCCCAGACATGATTAACTAAAAAAAAAAAAAAAAAAAAAACTAGGTGCATTACAACATATACAACCACAATGTATGAATATAATGTACAATTTACAGTACTGTTCAAAGGTTTGGGTTCATCAAGTTTTTAAATGGAAAAAAGTCTCTTATGCTCACCAAGGCTGCATTTATCTGGTTAAAAACATGGTAAAAAAAAATAGTGGTAAAAAAAAAATAGTGAAATATTATTACAGTTTAAAATAGCTGTTTTCTTTGTGAATATCTGTTAAACTGTAATTTATTTCTGTGATCAAAGCAGAATTTTCAGCATCATTACTCCAGTTCTCAGTGTTACATCAGAAATGATTGTAATATGCTGATTTGCTGCTCAAGAAAGTGTTGAAAACTGATGAATATTTTAATCAAACGGTGATGCATTTTATTTTTCAGGATTCAAAGATGAATATAAAGTTCAAAAGAACAATTTATTTGAAACAGAAATCTTTTGTACCATTATACATGTCTTTACTGTCACTTTCATCAATTTAATGCATCCCTCATGAATAGAATTATTAATTTCTTTCCAAATTCTAACTATATCTCAGACTGCAGCAGCAGTGACTCTCCTCACAGGCTCCTCAGCGCTTCAGCCGCGTGTCGTTGAGCTCATGTGGTGCTGCTGATTATCGTTGTAATATTTCAGAGGATTGTTTCTCTGCTCGGTCCTGATACCAAAACTGTGTTTGAGCAGCGGCTGCATTAATATTGATGAGGGAAACTCTCCAGCATCATCAGAGCACTGCGGCGCTCACAGCTGCACTGCTGCCAGCTGAAATCCATCATCGCATGTCACAATCTCACCTGAAACCACAGAAATCAGACAGAAGGAATGCCAAGTTTAAGAGCTCGCCGAGAAACCAAGACAAAGACGGAGAGCCGTCAATTAGTCAAAGATTCGGGGTGACGCAAATACGCTGCAGAACTTCAACTGCAAAATCCGTGAACTGCATTTTAAAAAGTATGAGTTTATCTTTTGTGTCTGCAAAGGTTTACGTATGACGGATCAGAAGAAGAGATAGATTTAAAAAAAAGGACTGTGGGTAGTGTTATCAGTCTTCACTATAATAAGGGTTCCTGTCATGCCCAGAGCGCAGTGATGCTGAATCAAAAACAGAGAACAAGAGATGGACTGTAACTCTTCATGAGGATGAGGATGATGGAGAGGCTCATAAATTGGTGCACTGGTCATTTCTGCTATTGCTGTGTTATAAACGCATTAAAGGGGTCATGAAATGGAGAATCAAAATGTTCTTAAAATGTACGCGTATGAGAGGTTGTGGTACAATATGAGTGTTGCTAATAACAGCATCTTTTGTAACACGACAAGTAATTAAAGTCCTTGGACTAAACCAAAAATTAAGCAAAAATTAAACAAAAGCAATTGGCCATATGCATGGATTACTTCCTTGTTTTACACAAGCCAGCTCAGTCATTTCCGGTCAGCTGTAGTGTGCCGTAATAGGAGTGTACTTTGGATTATGTAGAGAAAACAAGCAATCACAATCGAAGAAAAGCTTTGTTTGAGGACCAAACGTCTATACTGTTTCAAGAATGACAAACAGCAGTTTAAAAAAAAATATGCGAGTAAAAATCGGCTAAATATTGCTATGATTGACAGTAATAACCGGACAAATCATCTGTCAAGCTGATGTCAAAAAAGAGCTGTGCATTAAATTAGATTCAGACTAAATTCAGAGTAAGAAAACTACAGCAGGAACACGTTTGTGTTGCTTTAAAAAATTTTCAGTTCAAGATAAAGCTTAAAAGATGCGGTTATTAAATTATATCAAATATATTTTAAATTCATTTCGAGTGCATTATTTATTTCTTATACCATTAATATTTAACTTATTTAATTTGTAGTGAACTATATATAAGTGTTTAAATAAATCACCCTTATTTTGTGTAGAACTTATTCATTTATTTATTTCAATGACTTTCTGCACTTGCTTTATTATATACTTCAGTGCGGTGAAAGTGCTACAATTTATTATACTAGTAATTTTATAATAAATCAAAAAGCAAGACGTGTGTTTAAAAAACTAGGGAGTTGAAACGGCAGCTGCAGCCAATGATTGATCCTCTGCTGCCATCTTCTGGCTATATTGTTAATTGCATGTTATTTTCATCTTAAAAAGAGGTTGTTTTCCATGAAAAGACTTTTTTTCCATGTCGTCTTTATGAATGAAAGTTAATCTTTGAAGTGAATTTTATTGCACAGCTGTAGAGTTGAAAATAATAAAGGCTTGAAAATATTACAAGATTTTAAAAATGTGTTCATGGCTATGAAGGCAAGTTACTGATTATCAAGAATACGATTAAGATGTCCTTGAAGAGGAGTATCACTAGCTAGCTAATGTTAGCCTAAACACGTTATAATAGCATTTAGCTGTAGCATTTAAATGTACAACTTTGCAGGTACTCTCCTGGGATTACCAGGCTCCGCATTTAAATGATATGTTGTTAAATAATATGAAAATTAATGTTCATGCCGCTACCATTATTTACAATGTTCCAATTATTTTTCTCAGTTTCTGATGAGAACGAGGAGTTTCAAGAGTGTCCACCTATATATAGCACATATTATGCTGCTCTTAGAAACTGAAATAGTATTTTTTGTGTATTATTTTACTCGTATATATTGTGAATTATTTACCCCCGGGACTTTTATTTTGAAATGCGCGGATGTTCAGAAACGAAAGAGAAGGAATGGTGGCACAGTACAGCTCAGAAATGCGATCTTTCAACAGTTTAGTCCTGGAAAGAATACATATAAAATGAGCTTCAGTGGAAGTTTACGAGCTGCTTATCATTATGCAGAAGTTCTGAAGATCTTCTGATTCTGTTGTTTTAAATCTGAAGTATCAAAACATTGACATTCTGTAAAGGAGGGCGTGGCTACAGTGCAGTGAAGTCAGCCAATCACAGCAGTGGGTGTTTACTTTAGTTTCTACAAAATTAATGTTTTTAACAGAGTGTCAAAATGAGGATGAAAAATTTTATTTTTTACACATACTGTGCGAAAAAACTAATGTTTTTTTAAATACATCATACAGGTTTGGACTATTGCTTTAAGCTACTTCTGGTTAAACGCAGCCTCTTATGACAGCCTCTTATAGACATTTTACATTGGAATCTGGGTCACGTACCGCAATACATGTGACAGAGATCCATCACCAGAGAATTGAAACTCCTCTACATGTTTTTCCAAAAGCAATCCAGAAAACATCCCATTGTTCCTAAACTAACTAGGTCACTAACTACTCGTATCGCCAGATAAATACACATGTACAATGTTTTTTTGAAATCCACACTGCTGCGCAAAAGTTAGGGATCAGTAAGATTTTTAGTTTTTTTTTTTGTTGTTGTTGTTGTTGTTTTAAATCTTATGCTCATCAAAGTTTCATTTATTCGATTAAAAATACAGAAAAAGTAATATTATTAAATATTATTACAATTAAAAATAACAGTTTTTTATTTTAATATACTTTATTTATTTCTGTGATGCAAAGCTGAATTTTCATCAGTCATTACTCCAGTCTTCAGTGTCACATGATCCTTCAGAAATCCTATAAATATGCTGATTTATTACTTTTTGGAAACAGCTGCATTGCATAATATTTTTTTGTACCCTGTGATACATTTTTTCAGGATTCTGAAGTCTTTACTATCACTTTTTTATCAATTTACCACATCCTTGCTGAATAAAAGTATTAATTTCTTTCAAAGAGATAAAGAAACAAAAACATTACTGACCCCAAACTTTGAATGAGGCGTTTATTGTTACAAAAGTTTTCTATTTTACATAAATGCTGCTCTTTTTAACATTTTATATAAACAAGAATCCTGAAAAAAAATATCACAGGTTCCCAAAAAAAAAAAAAAAAAAAAAAAATCAAGGATCATGTGATACTGAATACTGGGGTAATGATGTTGAAATTTCAGCTTTGCATCACAGTATATTACATTTTAAAGTATATTAAAATAGAAAACCACTATTTTAAATTGCATTAACATTTCACAATATTACAGTTTTTTTCTGTATTTTTAATGAAATAAACGCAGCCTTGATGAGCAGAAAAGTCTCCTTTAAAAAACATTAAAAATCTTACCCAAACCCAAATTTTTGAGCGGCAGTAATTATTCCAGAAATTAAAGTCACTCAAATTATCTTTATGTAAACAAGTTAATGCTGCTATGCCTGCTGAAAATTCAGTGATAAGATGCAATGCCAGACTAAATTAAGCCCGCTGTGAGCCACATCAGCAACTAATATCAAATCATACTCTTGTATTTAATGTGTAAAAGCATCAAAAAAACATTAAACAGTTTGTGTAAAGACACCTAAATGCACGTAAGAAGTGCTTCTGTGCCACCTTTGCAGTAAATCGTGCGTCAGTTTTCTAAGGAGAAAATAAAAGGGACAAATGCAATTCGTATCGAAATAAAACACTAAACGACCTTCATGGGCTCAACACCTCATCATGAAACTGATCTGACGCCACATTCTCTCTCTGAACACACATCAGCATTCCCCTGAGCATCACAGGACGGATCACGAGGATTTTCCTTTGAACACTGAGGGAAACACGTCTGACCCTCCCAAACTATTTCAATTACCGAGGCCAAAAACAACAACGGCCCGAGACACTTTTCAATTTCACACCCGGCAAACAGCCGCCAGCGGCCCGTCGTGAGATTTAACTGCAGCACAATATAGGCGGATTCTGCTTTGTTTTTACTCGAACACTGACAGAGAAATTGTGGAGTTTGGCAAGAAAAACAGATGGAGGCTTTTGTTCAGATCCAGCGTGGAAACCCAGTTATCAGGATCAGCGAACGACAAGATTCACAGCGACCCCAACACAATTAATATCCTGAGCGTCTGCCTCGCGTAATCAATACTCATCACATCACACGCAAACAAATGCAGACCAGACAGACATCATTAGAGCAGCAGAGGACGGATGGAGGTGCTTTAAGCTGAATATTCTAGAAAACAGCTAGTGCACAACAAAATTAGAAAATATGAGCATAAATTATTTCAGAAAAAGAACCGTTCCAGTCCTGGATACTGATTGATCAATAGATCATCCCAGAAATCCTAAAATACCCTAAATTGATATTCAACAAGGATGCATTAAATTTATAAAAAGTGACTGTAAAAACATTTATAATATTAACAAACGATTTCTATTTCAAATAAATGCTGCTCTTTTGACCTTTCAAATTATCTGTGAATCCTGAAAAATAAAATGCATGACAGTCTCCACAAAAATATTGGGTAACACAACTGTCATCGTATTAGAATGACTTCTGAAGGATCATGTGACACTGAAGACTAGAGTAATGATGCTGAAAATTCACGGCAATCAATTACATTTTAATGTAGATTCACATAGAAAACATCTATTTTAAACTGTAATAATATTTCACAATTTTTATTGTATTTTTTTTATCAAATAAATGTAGCCTTGGTGAGCATAAGAAACTTATTTCAAAAACATTAAAACATCTTACTAACTTCAAACTGCTAAATTGTAGTTTGAATGGTAAATAAGAGTAAATTTAATTAAATATATATTCAAAAAACAGGCGAAGATCTTAATTAAACATAGGGCCCTATAAAAATGTTTTTTTTTTTTTTTTTTAATTCTGTTTGATATTTTTCCAAATTCCATTAAAAATTTTTGCATTCTGTTTTTTTTTTTTTTGGTTTTAATTTTTCTTGAATTTTTATATATATATATATATATATATATATATATATATATATATATATATATATATACACACACACATATATATACATACATACACACATATATAATAACTAAAAAGCATGTCTGATTAATTAAAATCATGAAACTTAAACAATTTAACAGCAATCTATAAATTTGCAACTTTACAGATCTCATCTATGCACAAACAGCTTGTAACACTCCAAAGACAAAGGAAAACAAGAAACTGCATCATATGACCCCTTTAAGCCTCTTTATATCCACAATACTTTGCTGCTTAAATAACAGCTAAAGTCATCTTCAGGACATGAACTAGAGAGTCTGAACCACTAACAGAGTACGAATGATCACCTGAACCTCAGGGAAGCCACTGCTGACACACATGAGCACAAACAGTGAAACACAGAACACCATCGATTATTCAGGTTCATGGGAATCATTCATTTATGCTGCTGAAGCATCGTGAAATATTTCTTGGAGTGTGCGCGGAAACCTTTGAGTTTCAGCCAACACACACTGAACATGCGGCCTCTGATCCAACGACTCCACCGGGACCAGAACACACACACACACACACACACACACACACACACACACACACACACACACACACACACAATCTGCTGCTCAAACAGACGGGATGCGAGCTGACAGCACGAGGAAAGCTGATGATGTTGGTGTGTGATTGTATTTGTGCGTCGACGGCTGACAATGACAACAAGCAAATAGCAACACGCTCCTGAGAGAAACTGACAGGAACGGGAGGAGATCAAAGAGACTTTCTTTGCGTTTCTTTCTTTTATCATAGACTGACACGACACGCTCTCAACTGAGTCAAAACACACATATCAATCACTCATCTAGAAACACACTCACAAATTAACACAGACCTCCGAGGCACACAGAGAATATTTAAAGAAGCTCAAACCAATAAATCATAAACTCACAGTTCAAAGACTCTGATTCAAGGCGTTTTAAGCAACAAATGCAATTTGATTCACTATAAAAGTGGAAAGTGGCTGTGTAATGATGCTTTGTGAGAGGAACAACACTAAATCTGAGTTATTTGCAACTCTCGAAACTCATATTTGCATTTCCAAACCTGACAAATTTAGATGCATCGTGTTCAGGTTTTACGTCAGCAACATCTGACAGCATGAATATGTACAGATGACTGCTGCTGAGAGGAAGATCATCAGCTAATGGCTGATTTGCATCTGATCCTCACATAAAACATTGCATGACTTTTGAAGACTCGAAATCACATGCTTTAAAATCGCCATGAAACGCAAGTCACACACTCTTAAAAATAAAGGTGGTTCACGATGACATAGAAGAGTTTGTTACGTCTAAATGGTTTCATAAAGAACCTTTAACATCTGAAATACCTTTGTTTCACAAAAGGTTCTTTGTAGCAAAAGAAGGTTCTTCAGATTATAATAAAGAGATGGTTCTATAAAGAACCTTTGAATGAATGGTTCTTTGTGGAACCAAAAATGCACTGCAAAAAATGCTTTTCTTACTTAGATTTTCTAGACAAGTAAAAATTATTTTCTTGTTTTCAGTAAAAACAAGTCAAAATTGAGTTTTTTCGTAGAACAAGTCAAATAATCTGCCAATGGGGTAAAAAAAAATAAACTTGTTTTCTGTTTGAAATAAGATTTTTCTTACCCCATTGGCAGATTATTATGCTTGTAATTATTTTGCTTATAATTTAAGCACTTTTAGATATTTTGTCTGGAAACAAGACAAAAAATCTAATTAAGAAAAGCATTTTTTGCAGTGTGGTGGTTCTACGGCGTTGCTGTGATGAACCTTTTAAAGCACCTTTATTTTTACACTGCAAAAAAAAAAAAAAAAAAAAATGCTTTTCTTACTTAGATTTTATTGTCTTGTTTCCAGACAAAATATCTAAAAATTCTTAAATCAAGAAGGCTTTTCTAGATGAGTAAGAAAATAATATTTACTCATCTAGAAAATCCTTCTTGATTTAAGATTTTTTTTTTTTTTTTTTTTTTTTTGACATTTTGGCTGGAAACAAGACAAAAAAAATCTAAGGAAAGCAGAGTGCATATGAGTAAATATTTTTACTGAAAGATCAAGTTGACATTTTGAAGAACATCACGCTCTGAAAAAGTAGGTTTTAGCGATCAGTTCTTAAAAGAACAATTTCTTTTCTTAGTGTGAAAAATATTTTAATGATCTAAAGAAAGTTTGTCTACTATAAAGAACCTTTTGTGTACAAGGTCCACATAATTATTTTACAAATCATTTACAGTAAGATCTATTACATGCATTTACTAAAGAGACAGGGTGAATTTTAATTTAATGGCAATTAATTTGATCAAAGAATCCTGATAAATAAAATGTATGATGATTTGCACAAACAAATTGGGCAGCACTGTTTTAAACCTTGATAATAAAATAAAATAAAAATCTTAAACAGCAAATCAGCATATTAGAATGAATTTCTGAAGGATCCTGTGACACTAAAGACTGGAATAATGATGATCCCAGAAATAAATTACATTTTAACACGTATTCACATAGAAAACAGCTATTTTACATTGTAATAATATTTCAGTTTTTACAGTACTTTTGATAAAATAAATGCAGCCTTGGTGAGCAGAAGAGACTTCTCAATGTTTCTTCAAAATAAATGTTGATTTTAGTTTTTAAAAAAAACAAAAGTGTGAGCATTCTGCAAAATATCTTATTAAATGTTCTATTTCCCCCCTAAACTATTGGCAAACGTGCCATTTGGCATCAGGGTCTTGCGTCATATTTTTTGTCAACATACTAAAAGATTCATGTTACTGCTTGACTTCTAGTTTGTGCTCATCACTGAACTGCAGTAATTATAATGTGGTTTTGGGGCAGATTGTTCTCATTCATCATAAATCACGCGTATGTTGAGCTATTTTTGTGCTTGACTCCCATCTCATGCAACAAAAGATAAATCTGAAGCTGAACAACTGAAGTTGAACTGTCGCGGTGCGTTACAAGTCAAACTGATCACAGTCCCTCTGAACGGCTCCTTCATTCTCTCCTCGTTCGGGGACGTCGTTCCGCAGTGTTAAAATCATAACTCTCTTATAAGTGCAGATATTGCATGTAACAATATTAATTATGAATCTCCGCACTGGCGTATATCCGAGTGTTATGAGCTGTCAGCTTCCAGCGGGTTTGAACGCCATCATGGCGGCGTCTAATTAAAGTGCTATCGGTGCGCGGCAGAGCTCTGTAATTATACCAGTAAATTGAAATTCAGATTGAACCGGGTGCTCTTATTGTAAACGTCTGTAAAACTCAATATTACGTAGTTCAGGCTGCATGAGTTTTCCAGAGCTGAAAGCTGATGCGTGTCAGGACTAGATTGACTGAACCAGCGGAACAAGTACATACCTCATCGGGAGAATCAACAGGAAATCAGAAATTACCAGCTCCAACCTAGTATTAGTTTCACCTCAGTCTTATTTCTACCTGGGGAAAAAAAAAAAAACCTAGTTCACCAAAAAATACAGATTTGCTGAAAATGATGGAAGCGTTATTATGGATTATGGACTCATGTTTAAGTTCAAAAATGTCTTAATGATGGATTTGTTTCAGCTTTTGTCTTGTCAAGATGTTAACTGATGGACTGGAGAGGTGTGGATTATTGTGATGTTTTTATCAGCTGTTTGGACTCTCATTCTGACGGCACCCATTCACTGCAGAGGATCCATTGGTGAGACAGTGATGGAATGACACATTGCTTAAAATCTGATGAAGAAACAACTCATCTACAACTTCACTCTTAAACATAAAGGTGTTATTTATACAAATCTGTTCTCATGTAGAAACAAACCCATCTATATTTTGGATGGCCTGAGGGCGAACATATTTTAAGCACATTTTCATGTTTGGTTGAACTGTTCCTTTAAATATATCGTTAAGTAAAAATTGAAAAACAAATGGGCATATTTACAGAATATTGATTGTATGGTAATTTGCATTGTCTAATGTTTTATATATACTTTGAGCAGGTGAGAAAGGGGGTTCTTAAAATGTGAAAGCGGATTGGATCCCTTGTGAGTGAACTGGCCAATGTTTGTTTTTTTTTTTCAATTTAAAATGCAGCTCTAAAAATTATTTTATTAATTTACTACATTTTATCATGAATATATTAATTTTATCATTAAAAAAGATTATGTATTATTTTAACTTCATTTTAAAACATAAAACATTTGTCCACATAATGTCATTTAAAAAGTTTTTTTTTTTTTTCATTTTTATGTTTGAGTTATGAAATTGGTGACTGATTAATTTGATTTTATTTTTAAGTGTCTTTCATTAAGAGTCATCTGCACTGGAATAGATTCTTGGAATCAAAACTCCAGTAACTCTGACATACAATTGATCGATCAGTTTAAGGTCAGATGAACAGAGAGATGGAGTGAAGAGGACAAGACCATTAGATATAAACGACTGAAGAGAGAGCCAATCACACTCACACAGAGCCATTATCTCATCATGTCACAGTAAATCGAGACAGACAAACTGAATCAGACACTGACCAGCTACAGCTGATGGACCTGTGGTGCACACACACACACACACACACACACACACACACACACACACACTGGAGGAATGGACACTGACCGTAATGTTATTTCTGGAGGGTTGAGAGCTGTGCTGATGGCAGTCGTGGGCGTTTCTACTGCATAATAACTGACCGCTGCTTACTGCTCATTTGCATTGAGTGAACTGAGGATAGAAACAGTGACTGATGGGTTTCCCGCTGTGGCCTCTGTTAGATCATTAGCATATGTTAATGAGACTGTGGTGCAGCAACAGATGTGGACAGGTGTCCAGAAACACATACACACACACCCCGCATCTGTCTGCTCCTCTGATTGGCTCACAGGTCAGGAGAACATCAGTCCGGTCTGTTCTGATCAAGACAACAATCATCAACACATGATTCAGTTTAACTCAATACACTGTATCATACCTAGTTAGGACAGCAACATATAAGAGTTGGGGAGGATAAAACAGCTTCATTCTCAAAAACTATGAATAGAACTACAGTAAACGCTGTTAAAAAAAATTGGGATAGTTTAGTTATTTTAGGGACCAAGCACTGAAGGTGTATCCATTGGCGTTCCTATTAATATTATTATTCTTCTGCTCTGGAAGTCTATAGAACTGCTTACGGGAAATTTCTCAGATTTGGCACTCTGATAGAGGACAGTCTGAACTGTCACCATAGCAAATTTGGAGTCTCTACTCATACTCTCTAGCACCACCACTTGTCCAAAGTTTCACTCACGTTTATGCTAAAACCTTTTGAACCATAAGGTCTATAAGGAAAATTCCTTTGAATCCTCATGCCAAGTCAAATTAACCAAAATAAATAAATAAATCGTAAGGTTCAGGGTTTTTTTTGCAACTTTTTATGGTTCGTAAAACCTACTTTTTCAAACTCTTTGTAGACAGTTTGTCTGATTTTCACCAAAATTGGCTTAGATCATCTTCAGACCATGCTGGTAAAAAGTTATGGAACTCAAGTTGATTAGTCGAACCGTTCTCTAATAATGCACAAACGAATTTGTGCCAAAAAGATGTGAGGCTTTGTCTCCGCAATGGTTTGGCATATTGAGACCAAACTTGGTGTGTGTTATAACAAGCATGACCTGAGGCTACCTGCACAGTTTCGAAACAGCGCCACCTAGTAGTCAAGAGATATTAAAAAATGCCTATTTTTACCTTTTAAGTTCCGAATGGTTTGGCTAAAATCACAAAACTCTAGAATCTCTTTAGATTCAGAGGAGCATGCCAAGTCGAACCATACCCAATATTCTCATGTTAGCCATTTTGGGTGTCCGCCCTTTTATAAATTTGAACATAAAATGTTATATTTTTCAAACACATTGGCGTTTTGTTACGAACCTTGGTATGTCTCTAAAGAAATAAAAAAAAAATGCTAATAACATTTGATTTAATTGGCCTATTGTAATAAAATAAAAATAAAATTATCTCAATATATTCCTTGAGTCATGCCGAGAACATTGATAACAATTATGCCAAAATTAGCCAAACTTCCTGTCTGCCATTTTGACTAATGTTCAAAACTTACTTTTTCAAACTCCTCCTAAACTATTGGTCAAATTTTCATAAAATTTGACATTTGCAATGTGAAAATTTACATTTTGACACCAAACTTTGTGTGTGTGCCATTGTCTCCTTATACTGACCACTCCACATAAATTTGGTAGCAGTGCCACCTATTGGTCAAAAGTGATAAGCCATTAAATAAACTACTAAAAAAAACTATTTGGACTAAAATCATCTTAAAGTGGCCTCAATTACTTATTGCTGCAGCAGTTAGACTGATGCTTCTGTAGTGCTTGGCCCCGTAATTGCTGCTTGGAGGAAAATTTTTGACTGTTTTTGTCTTCGCAAGAATAAATTAGACCATAAAATATGTATTACAATAGAGAGAAAATAAACTTTTATTATTATTCTGGTACTTATTCTAAGCATGATGTAGTGACCTACACCAGTCAAATAAATCCAGTGGAGCCGCTCTGATCTGAAGGATCTTCTCAATCCCAGCATCAGTGGATTGGATTCATGTGTGTTGAAATCACAGACCTCACGGTGAACTTCAAAGAGCACCTGGCAGCTCATTAAGATCTCACCTGAAGGGAGGCATTGTTGCCTGACTTAAAAAAAAAAATCAGACTCATGAGATGATTCCTCACAGTGGGAAGCTGTTCTGACAGACATCCATGAACCAAATCAACCACTGATTGCACACAAGACAACCAGAGGCTGTGATTAACCACCCATGCCAACCAAACTCTGCTGATTCACTGACATCAGGAAAGCAGTTCAGACACTTTATTTAGATGGAGAATGATGAAATGTTACAGCACATGAGAAATGCATGAAACTCCTCTGAACTTCAGAAGAACCAAAGCAGAATTTCAGTTGCATCTAAATGTAAATCTCTGAGATAAGGCTGGGCAGAATACAGAATGATTTACTATAGAATTTCACTGGCAATAAGTAAACTAAATTGTGTAAATATTGCAATGGTTTAAATGCTTTGACACTTTTTATTTGCTCATGAAGTTTCATAAAGACAACGTCAGCAGGGATGTTTCACACCTGTCTCTCGTCTCACAACCCGCATTGAATGCAGGCATCAAGATAGATGTTTGAACGGTTTAAACTTCAAGAGCAAAAGCGCTGATCAAGTTGAGAAGCTCAACTCATTTCCATGAATCACTTTTAAATGTTCCACGCTCCAATGAATCGCTTTAAAACAATTAGGTGGTTTCACCATTCAAAAATGTCCACTGAAGTCATGTGTCCATTTAACATGCTTCAACATGTTTCAGTAAAAATATATAAGTCAGTATTGCTATTTATTGTTCAGTTCATATATTAAATTTCATTATTGTGTTAATTTACTGAAAAACATGCCTTGATTATTTAAACTTAAGTTTCTGGCAACAACAAAAGTTTCTGTCTATCTAAATACACGCTCCAGTGTGTGCAGAATGATTTGATCACAGCAGGAGTTTTGGAATAAGGGCACTAATGTCTACGTAAATTTAGATGCAATCATGCAAATGAATGTGCATTGAGAGTCCTTTACAAACAAGTCAGCTGTGCAAATGAGAAACAAAATCAGTAAAAGTCATTTCACTGATCTGCCTCCATTTCAGCATCTCATCAAAGGCCAGAAACATATGCTACATATCATATACTGCCAGCAATGCAAGAACACTGCAGGACTGAAGGGGTGATAGAGTTTGTCTGTAAATGCCTGAAAAATCATTAATATAAGATTCTATACCTGGAAGAGAAATCTGACAAGTGAAGAAGACAGTTTACAGCAATGGCAGCTTGAGTGACATTTGCGACTCAAGATTGCATGGCATGCGCACAAAAGTTAAACTGTATGTTTTGGGCCTCAGAAAACGTGTTTTTGTTTTTAGGGAGATGTTTGTACAAAATGCAAAGTGGAAGACAGAAATGTAAAATTACGCAAGAAAGCACTTTAAAAAAATAAATCAACACTTTTTGCCATCTTCACAGTACAGTGATATCATCTCTCATGCACAATTTCCAGAGACAAACATCAGCTCTAATCCTATTGAGTGACCTCGCATCTAGATAGGAGTCAAGGAACGTGCAGGATAATCCTGCCTGTGATTACACCTGAATTAATTACATACATGCTGTGGGACCTTCTGGTGACCACATGCATGAGTTTTCCCTGCTGGATGATTAAACTTGATGAATATGGTCAGACCAACTCCAACATGTTTGTGTTCTTTCATGGGCAGGTACACAAGATGTAAACCCTTAAATGTTATTTTAAATGGCCAGCTCATTGGGTTTAGGATCAGAGCTCATGCTTCTCCTTCTACCATCATTATACTAGAAACACAGAACATCCAAAAACAAGCCCTACAGAGGATCCTCAAACATCCTGTAGAGTCCAGCATTCAGTGCTTGCCGTGGTTTGGGCTTGAGATGTTTCCTCAGTTAAGTCAATGTTCTTAACTACCATCACACATTTATAAACAGCCAGCAGCTCTAATGATCTGTGGGCGGCTGCTAAAACTCAATCCTCCTACGTGAGAATGAAGCTAAAGATGCCGTTCTAACACCGCACTTACGTCACGTCAGAATTACTGCACGAGATCTGAACACAGACTCAGAAATGATACGCTTCTAGAGCCATGATCATTGTGTAATGTTCATTTTGTGTCCTCAGATCATTTTTCAGACATTTAAAAGGTCCTGCATTGAAAGAAATCAGAGAGAATCAGAGGCGAATTAACCTTCTGGGTTTTGACGTCATGAATGCAGTTCTCTATGGGTACCAAATGACCTTTTACAGCCAAATCCAATAGCATTTTGCTTTTAACATGTCAAAGCTACTGTAAAACAGTATGTGAAAATGAGTATGGCACAGGAGTTTTAAATGCCAGTAAAGCAACACGGAAGTTCACATGACAAAATTAGGTAAAGTATGTCCGGTTCGATAATCAAACATAAAGAAATTATTTTTAAAATGGTCACAAAGTACATTCGTCATCAAATGTAGTACAGTACTTAGACACTATCAGATTTGGGATGCACTTCTCGTCTTGTTCAGCATTTTGTCTTGTTTCCCAGTACAAGCATCCTTGGGGAAGAATCATTACCAACTAAATTTAGTCAAGTTTATGCTTTAAACAAGACAATTTGCCAACAATTTATCCTCCACAGTGCCTAATTTCAAAGAAGTTTAGATGCTTTTAGAAGAAAATGACTCACAACCACTGTACTCGTAACTGCAGTAATTTCAACCTGACATAAATGCAGCATCATAGCCTACGGCACCTTTCTGCATTTGAACGCGTCACATGCTACACACCCAAAGTCACTTAAAGATCGCTACACACTCAGGCTGGTGAGGTTGTAAGTCTGTTTTTGCCTATGAATGAATGAGTTTGAGCTCCTCATGTTCCAGAACATTCTACACTACTCCATGACTACTGCATCTCCTCTGAGGCGTCCAGTGTAATGCCCTGAAGAAATGACACTGTGTTGCTGTGGCCGTGAGCTTGAGCTGGTCAGTAGCACAACAGGAAACAACAGGTTTGTCACTTGAGATAAACATGGAGACGAGTTCACAGAAGAGACCAAACATTGTCCCATACCTGGACTGAACCGCGCATTTCATCTGTTCTTACGGCAGCTAGAACCCACAGTCTTGGTGTCAACAGGTGACCCATCTGTCTCAGTTTCCTCATTTGTCGCTTCAGTCCAGGGATCGAATCCGTAAAGGCGCCTCCCGTCTTTATTTCGGACCGCTAGGCTCCCCTGTACTAAACTCCCAGTGCTGTTGCACTTCTTGGCCAGCGGTGGCGCCAGCGAATCAGGCGGGTGCAGAGACGTCAAAGAGAAGCTACTCAGATTATCCGATAACTGTTC
>NC_133372.1:775887-829345 GCF_049309525.1 Garra rufa | reverse complement strand
CTGACATGAGACAAGGCACATCACGTCACATACTTTCTTTTCAAGGGCACCTCATTCGTGGGTATTGAGGGTAGAAGAGATCGTTGTTCATTCATTTCCCCCAGTACTGAGACTCAAACCCACAACCTTCGCGTTACAAATCCCACTCTCTAACCATTAGGCCACGACTGCCCCTGAACAGGAGTGAACCTATTTGGAACTCCTAATTGTGTCAGATTGTGAAGAGTAAACAGATTTGACCAAGCAGTGGTAAATATGAACCCACCTTAAATAGATGATTGTTGGCCAGAATAAGCTGCAAACTGTACCTCACTGAATGCCTGAAGTAATGTCTGTCTACCTGAGAGCCCTTCATCCTTATGTTGACTACCAGACACTGAACCGCATGTCCTGAATTTGAGTTTGAATGGTCATCTGTCATGTTCTACATGTATTGTCTCTTACCTGAGAGCCCATCACCCTACTGTTGGCCCCTGGGGACCTGAGAGAAGCCCATGAGGCTGGAGATGTGTGTCTGGAGCCCGGCTGGGGCACTCTGGTGGCTGGGCTGCCCTGGGGAATCGCAGCAGTGGTGGGGTGGAAGAACTCAGCCGGGAGATGAAAGAGAGGTGAAGACGTCTGGCCATCTCCTCCACTGCCATCTGCCACACACAAACCACCAGCTCATTTCAGCTGAACACAACAGGTGTTTTCACACTGTAGGTTTAACATTCATTTAGTTGTGCAAAACTACATATTTTTTTAAACTGTGACTAGTTGTGGGTTTAGATTTTCCATGCAGCTATATATATATATATAATATATATATATATATATATATATATATATATATATATATATATATATATATATATATATATATAAAAAGTGTCAAGACAAATGTTGATGGTGTGAGAGTTGGTGTGCCTAGCTAGGATGTTCTGGGTGGTTACTAAAGTGTTGCTGGTGGTTGCCTGGATATTCTGGGTGGTTCCTATGGAGTTGCTAGGGTGTTACAGGTGGTTGCAAGGGTGTTCTTGATGGTTTCTAGGAAGGTGCTGTGGTGTTCTGGCTGGTTGATCAGTGTGGTTTCAAGGGTATGGCTAGGTTGTTCTAGGTGGTTGTTAAAATGTTGATAGTGGTTGCCTGGATATTTTGGATGGTTGCATTGGTGTTGCTATTGAGTTCCTAGGGTGTTCTGGGGGGTTGCCAGTGTTTTCTGGATGGTCGCTAGGAGGCTAATGTGGTGTTCTGGATGGTTGCAAGGTGCTTATCTGTGTTGATGTTAGAAGTATGAGAAAGTGGTTGCTAAGGTGTTGCTAGGGATTCTTGAATCTAGGCAGATACTTGTATATTCTGGGTGCTATTGTGTTGCTAGGGTGGTCTGGGTGGTTGCCTGGACATTCCGTGTGGTTGCTTGGGTGTTGCTATGGAGTTTTTAGTGTGTGCTGGGTGGTTGCCAGGGTGGTCTCAATTGCTCTTAGGAGGCTGCTGTGATGTTCTGGTTAGTTGCAAGATGGTTACTAGGGTGCTCTGTGTTGCTATTAGAAGTTTGCTATGTGGTCGCTGGGGTGTTGCTAAGGTGTCCTGGTTGGTTGCTAGGGCACTCTTAATGGTTCCTAGGAGGCTGATGTGGTGTTCTAGCAGGTTGATCTGTGAAGAATCAAGGGCATTGCTAGGTTGTTCAACATGGTTGCTAAAATGTTAATAGTGGTTGCCTGGACATTTTGGGTGGTTGCCTGGGTGTTGCTATAGAGTTTTTAGTGTGTCCAGGGTAGTCTCAGTTGTTCTTAAGAGGCTGCTGTGGTGTTCTGGCTAGCTGCAAGATGGTTACTAGGGTGCTCTATGTTGCTATTAGAAGTTTGCTATGCGGTCGCTGGGGTGCTGCTAAAGTGTCCTGGCTGGTTGCTAAGGCATTCTTATTGGTTTCTAGGAGGCTGATGTGGTCTTCTGGCTGGTTAATCTGTGAAGATTCAGAGCATTGCTAGGTTGTTCTACATGGTTGCTTAAATGTTGATAGTGGCTGCCTGGACATTTTGGGTGGTTGCTTGGACGTTACTATGGAGTTTCTAGGGTGTGCTGGGTGGTTGCCAGGGTGATCGCGATTGTTCTTAGACTGCTGTGATGTTCTGGCTGGTTGCAAGATGCTTACTAGGGTGTTCTGTGTTGCTATTAGAAGTTTGCTCTGTGGTCTCTGGGGTGTTGCTATGGTATCTTGGTTGGTTGCTAGGCAGTTGCTAGGGTGATCTGTATGGTTTCAAGGGCATTACTAGGTGGTTGCTGGAGTGGTTGCCCAGCTATTCTGGGCAGATGTGTGGGTGTTGCTATAGAGTTACAGAGAGGGCATTGCTGTTCAGCACTGAGGGTGCTCTTAGTGCTTGTGAGGCTACTGCTAGGGTGTTTAGAACAAGCCAGATGGACAAGAACATATCAGATGTATATGGGCCTTCAGAGAGCAGTACACACAGATGGTGACTGACCTCCACGGTGAGCTGGAGACAGGAGCTGATGACCCATCTCACGCCGCTTATCCCGTCTGTCTCGCCCAGGACTGGAGACCTCGCTCGGAGGAAGAAGGCTTCTGCAAAGGATCTCTTCTGTGCTCAGGTCAGCGCTGCCCTGCTCTTCCTGTACAGACACACAGTGGTTCATGTGCATCTCATCACTCATATCACACTGCATATTACAACTGAATCAGATCTAAGAGCTGCAGTGGAGGAGAGGAGGTTAAGTTTCTCACACAAAGCATCATATAATGATGTAGTTTAGAAATACATCAGATAAATCTCACAGACTTTTAGGATGATACTTTTATCCCCATGTATTTCATACGGACACAAACCAGCATGAATATAGCTGCTAAAATACTTCCTTTTTTCACTGAAAAGAGTTGTTTCCCAATTTAAGAACAAAATGCAAAAACCAAGAATATCTGCCACACATAATAAATTTAAGAGGCTTTTATTTGAACATGCTTACAAACAATAGATGAAAAGAAACTCCTCTTAGGTCTTGCTGAGATGCGTAGGGGAGTCTCTTTTTATCTTCTTTTTATCTTCTTTTTATCTAGCCATGAAAAAATAAAGACTTTTACATTTATTAAGTGTGTCATAGAAATGCTTTGTTTTTTGGCTATAACGTGTAATGTCTTTTTCCCCTCCATAGAGTGCATTATAATAATAGTTTTTCACTATTGTAGTGCTCTCTAATAAATTAATTTATAACAAATAGTGTACACAAATGTCCATGACATACAGTGTGATATATGAGATTTGACAAGTGTTCTACATCTGCATTACAGAAAAGTGTTATTTAATTTACACACAACAAACCCTGAACACAGATTTTACAACATAAACTGCTTAATCATTTGTTTTCAGTACGATTTAATCAACACAAGTGTTTGTGTGCCTGCTATTGTGCATTTAAATTGAATCACGCCCAGCAGACATCCATTATAAAGCAGTGGGCGAGTAATTCACTTCTTGATTTGCTTAATAAAAGCCTGCTTTGAGACTGTGTTGATCTTGCATTATTTTCAAAATGTTTATTACAAAAATAGCCCTTAAAAGTAATTTGCATGCAATGCATTATGACAACCTGATCTGTGTAAGTAAAATAACTTGAATGGTACACTGAGTTTGAATTTGTAGGCTTACTACAGAAAACATTTAAAAGTCTGACTAACCAAACAGATTTTTTTTGGTTTGGCTCTAAAAGGTTTAAACATCAAGCTATGCCTATGGTGAGTACAGAATTACAGATGATTTTCTTGCCCCCGGTTTCGCAGACAAGGCTTAAGCCTAGTCCTAGACTAAAATGTAAGTCTGAGTTGTTTCAACTGAAATAAAATTGCACTATTTGATCTTAAAATATATCAGTGCCTTTGTTTTGTCTTAAGATGCACACCAGTAATGTTTTTTGCAAGCATGTTTATCAAAATTACTTCATTGTCCTAATTGAACTATGGCCTAATCCTGGCTTAGCCTAAGCCCTGTCTGTGAAACCGTGCCTTGAAGTGAGTAATTCCTTTAAAGTGTTCAGTAGAAGTCAAGCATGTTCTCATGCTTCTCCACGTGAGTCTCACAGCAGAAGCATCAGAGACTCAGACAGAGAGAGAAGATCCAGCTGAGATGAACCCAAAGTAGCTTCACACATCCACCTGAGAGACCATTCACTCATCAGTTAATTAAGCATGTCAACAATGACAAATCAACATGATAATGCAGAGCAGGATGACTGTGAGCTGGAGTGGTTTTTTTCCACACACACACCTTACAGTCCCTGTCCAGCAGCTGGTAGTCGCTGTGCTCGTCCAGGCTGATGTCATCAGGCAGCGCCGGTGAAGAGGATTTATCTGACAGCTGCTCCGACATCAGAGACGTTTGCTCGACCTCCGCCAGCCGGATCTACAAAACACACCCCATCACCACAGGAAGCTGTCAAACACCGGTGCACGCAGAGATCTGAACACTCACTCATATGACCTACTGCTCTCACAATCTCACACACACTAACAGTCATGGACAGGATTACATTCGCAGCTCCTTTCTCATCATTATTCTTAAAGTCAGCCTGAAGGATATTTCATACAGTATGCACAAATGTGACCCTGGACCACAAAACCAGTCATAAGGTTAAATTTAAAAAAACTGAGATGTATACATCAAATAAAAGCTCAATAAATAAGCTTTCTATTGATGTATGGTTTGTTAGAATAGGACAATATTTGGCCGAGATACATCTATTTGAAAATCTGGAATCTGAGGGTGCAAAAAAATCTAAATACTGAGAAAATCACCTTTAAAGTTGTCCAAATTAAGTCCTTAACAATGCATATTACTAATCAAAAATTACATTTGATATTTATAGTAGGAATTTTACAAAAAAAATCTTCATGGAACATGATCTTTACTTAATTTCCTAATGATTTTTGGCATAAAAGAAAAATCAATCATTTTGACCCATACAATGTATTTTTGGCTATTGCTACAAATTTACCCCAGCGACTTAAGACTGGTTTTGTGGTCCAGGGTCACAAATGTTTAACATAAACGATTACACTGAATACTCATGTTTCAGATACTGTTCATTTCATTTTAGTCTTACATGTGATACATTCAGCCATGATGATGTTTAATGCAATTCTCTGCAAAAGTGATCATTGATGATCATCTTCTGTCTGACGGGCTTCATGACTGAAGATAATCATATGATTCCACTAAAACTCCTAAATGATTTAATTAGTGAAGGATTTCCCAAATTAGGGTTTGCAAACTCTTTATGAGTTGATGAAAAGCTAATAAACAATTGTGACCCTGGCCAAAAATCATTAGAATATTAAGGAAAGATCATGTTCCATGAAGGTATTTTTTAATATATCAAAACCTAATTTGTGATTAGTAATATGCATTGTGAAGAACTTCATTTAGACTTTCTTTAAAGGCAATTTTCTCAATATTTTTTTTTTTTTTGCACCCTCAGATTCCAGATTTTCAAATAGTTGCATCTTTACCAAATATTATCCTATCCTAAACCCACACATCAATGGAATGATTATTTATGTAAATCTCAATTTTAAAAAAATTGACCCTTATTAATGATTTAGGGTCACAATTATATCAGGTAAAATTAAAGTAAATAATTGTCTGTGATTATCAAATCAACGGCTGCAATTTAATTAAATAACTTTAGTCTGATGCGATTTATAATTATCAAATATTCGTTTTTATTTTATAGTACAACTGTAATATATTCTGCCTTTATTTTTATAATTAGAGTTAAAACATACTACTACTACACTGTAAAAAGTTTTCACCAGATTCAACTTAAAAAACCTAAGTTCAGCAGCTGCCTTAAAGTTTTAAGTTAAATCAACTTAAAACTACAAGTCACTTATTACACTTATTACAAGAAAAATGAGTTGATGAACTTGTAAGTTGAAATGACTCAAGTTGATTTAACTTAAAATTGTAAGGCAGCTGCTAAACTTAAGTTTTTAAGTTGAAACTGGTGAAAACTTTTTACAGTGTACTACTAAGAATAAAAATAATAATTAGTATTAACATCAGAGATTTGTGAACACAAATATCAAATCGAATATGTATTCCTCATTTTATAGTACAACTGTAATATATTTAATTTTATTATTTTTTATTTATTTTTTATTTATTATTTTTATAATTTTACATCAAATATAATATTACTAAAACATAATTTTGTTTTTTATTGACATAAAACAACTTTAAACATTTTTTTACTTTTAAACAATTTTAACTTCAAATTAACTTAAAAGGGGGACTTTAAGCAAATATTTGATTTCTAAGGGGTTCAACTCACTAAAGTAGCCATTCCTGAACTTTTTGGTGAGTCGCTTGAAGCGTTAGGTATCCTCACCTCTCCTGATTGGCTCCTGCGGTCTCGTCTGATTGGTGGAGAGCAGTAATGGTGAAACACAGATCCTGATAGGTTATCAATCATCTGCATTTCTCCATCCAGAGAGTCCTTCATCAGCAGAGAGACGCTCTCCAGCCACTGGTTCTCCTGTCACAAACACACACAAACCTTTGACTGATGTGTATTAGATCAGTGGACACACACTGGATAATAAAAACGTCTATTTTTCTTCTGCTGTTTTTCCTTGCACTATTTTCAGAGGTGTCTGGATATGCTGAAAAAAAAAGACAAAAACACACAGATGAGTTTGTGTGTGTGCAGTGACGCACTCAAGCGTGTGGACGGATAAATCAGTCAGAACTAGAGTTGGATGGATGAACTCAGTCCAGTGACCTGCCAGATAACCTGAAACCATCAGCACACACCATCAGTCAGTGTGTGTTGCATCAGACGAGAAAAAAATGACTAAAGGCTGACAAATTGGTTTTGGACAAGCGCCGTCATTGGTTTGCTTTCTAACGAGATTTCCAGTGACTTCCAGTGTCAGTGATGTCATCAAGAGTTTAACTCAGTGTAAATGGACCTTATGCATGGAGCGTTTCTTTAGAACTTCCGCATAATGATAAGCAGCTCGTAAACTTCAGCTGAAGCTCACTTTATATGTGCTATTTATAGGTGGACACTCTTGAGACTCCTCTACTGCCTCGTTCTTATCAGAAACTGAGACAAATAATAATTGCAACATCATAAATAATGGTGGCGCCATGAACATTCAGTTTCATATTATTTAACAACATATCATTGAAATGCAGAGGAGAGTAGTCTACCTGCATAGTTGTGCATTGAAATGCTGACAGCTAAATGCTATCATAACACATTAGCTAGCTAGCGATACTTCTCTTTAAGGACGTCTTAATCATATTCTTGATAATCAGTAACTTGCCTTTGTAGTCATGAATACATTTTTAAAATCTTGTAATATTTTCAAGCCTTTATTATTTTTCAACTCTACAGCTGTGCAATAATATTCGCTTCGAAGATTCACTTTTCATTCATGAAGACAACATGGGAAAAAATGTCTTTTCATACAAAACAACCTCTTTTTAAGATGAAAATGACATGTAATTAACAATATAACCAGAAGATGGCAGCAGAGGATCAATCATTGGCTGCAGCTGCCGTTTCAACTCCCTAGTTTTTTCAACACGTCTTGCTTTTCGATTTATTATAAAATTACTAGCATAAAAATGTTAGTACTTTCACCGCACTGAAGTATACAGTACAGCAAGTGCAGAAAGTCATTAAATAAATAAGCTCAGACACAAACAGCCTATAAGGGTGATTTATTTAAACACTTATATATAGTTCACTACAAATTAAATAAGTTAAATATTAATGGTATAAGAATAATGCACTCAATAAGAATTTGAAAAATATTTTATAAAATTTAATAACTGTTTTAAGCTTTATCTTGACTTGTAAAAGCTATTAAATAGCCTATATTTAACCAACACAAACTTGTTGCTGCTGTAGTTTTCTTACTCTGAATTTAGTCTGAATCATTTAATGCACAGCTTTTTGACATCAGCTTTTCAGATGTTTCCTCTGGTTATTACTGTCAGTCATAGCAATCAATATGTAGCCGATTTACTCGTGTATTTTTTTAAACTGGCGTTCGTCATTCTTGCAAGGGTATACATGGATGTTTGGTCCTCTTAGACAAACAAAACTTTTCTTCGATTGTGAATCAATTATGTAGAGAAAATGATCAAAGTACACTCCTATTACGGCACACTACAGTTGACCGGAAATGACTGAGCTGGCTTGACTAAAACAAGGAAGTAATCCATGCATATGGCCAATAAAGCAGCTACCAACAGGAGTTAAGGAATCATAAACTCCTGTGTGTTGTTCTCTGTGAATTCTTGAGAATTTTTAGAAGCAAGAAAACTGATTCACACTTAAATTAGAGTGACATCTTATTTTCATCCACACTGCATGTTGTTGATGATCAGACTGTCTAAAGTCCAGCGATAACGGCGGAGCGTCCAGCAGTGTGAACACCCACCGCGAGCAGCAATAAATCACTGTCAGTGTGAACATCAGTGTGTGATTTACTGCTCATCACGTGTGGACAGACTGTTTTGTGTTTCAGCTGCGACTTCATTTCCTCTGATGACTCACAATGCGTCTCCATTAAAACACACTCTCTCTCACACACACACACACACACACTCTCTCTCACACACACACACACACACACTCTCTCTCACACACACACACACACACACTCTCTCTCTCACACACACACACACACTCTCTCTCACACACACACACACACACACACACACACACGAACACGGCGGGCCATGAGATGTCAGGGAGGAAATTTACAATCGCTCAGTTTAATGACTCATGAGAGATTCATGACTGCTGTCCCGCTTCAAAAATAAACCTACAGTGAGATTATAGGGGAATATTGTCATCTCAATATACAGTAGATAATGTTTATGAATACACCTGCTCTAATGACACTCATCTACACTCAAACACACTTACAGTGTATAAATCACACCTGACAACTGAAACACAGTGACTGCATCAGATACGAAGATGTCTGTGATGTGCAGCAGCAGTTACTGTGTTGTTACAGTTGCCATTATAGTTATTAGCAGTGTTGGGGGTTACGCATTACTAGTAACACAAGTTACGTAATATTATTACTTTTTCTAGTAAAGTAATAGTAAACTAGTAAAGTAATTATTTTAAATTGACAAGAAAATATCAGAGTTACGTTTTCAAATAAGTAACCACAGTTACTTTTGTCCCCCATTTATTGATGAAAAGCTCTCCTGTCTCCATGTTGAGAGAAATCGTGAGTAAGATGTTACTTTAGTTCTAGAATAAATGTGAACATGCATTAATTCATCTCACTCACTAAAAAACAGATACAGTATTTCTCGAAATAAATAAAAACACTGAAATTCAACTCAGAATATGACGCAAACCTGCAATAATTAAATGTTAAATAATACAAATATCCTTTATCGATTTATCGCTTTATCGCCAACCCTCAATGATCCAATTCATCCATACTAATAAGAAAAGATAACTCAAGAAAATCTAATGTGGTCTACTGTACAGACGTCAGTTTACTTTTCTCTAAGCCTGAGGCTTTTGCTGTGAAAGGGCTTTTACATTTGACAAAAATACAACTTTTTACATTAAAAACAAACAAGCAAGCCCTGCCCAGATTTAAAAAGTAACGCATTACTTTCCATAAAAAGTAACTAAGTAACGTAATTAGTTACTTTTTTAGGGAGTGGCTCAATATTGTAACGCATTACTTTCCATAAAAAGTAACTAAGTAACGTAATTAGTTACTTTTTTAGGGAGTGACTCAATATTGTAACGCATTACTTTCCATAAAAAGTAACTAAGTAACGTAATTAGTTACTTTTTTAGGGAGTGACTCAATATTGTAATGCATTACTTTCCATAAAAAGTAACTAAGTAACGTAATTAGTTACTTTTTTAGGGAGTTACTCAATATTGTAATGCATTACTTTCCATAAAAAGTAACTAAGTAACGTAATTAGTTACTTTTTTAGGGAGTGACTCAATATTGTAATGCATTACTTTCCATAAAAAGTAACTAAGTAACGTAATTAGTTACTTTTTTAGGGAGTGACTCAATATTGTAATGCATTACTTTTAAAAGTAACTTTCCCCAACACTGCAACTCAGTATGCAGATATGATGACATTTATAAGTCATGTGGGAGTTTCTTAAACTTGAAGTGGTTTAAACCTCAAAAATCTGACTTTTGTCAATTGTTTTGATTGTTTATTCACAGTAAATGACTCTGGCTGTGATATTCTGGTGTGTGACTATAGCGTCATCTCGTCCCGTGTTCAGTGTGTCATTGAATGTGAGCCGCACCTGTGCAGGTGAGTAGTGTTTCCTCTGGTTCTGCGTGTCCTGTGTGCTTTTGCGTGGTGTGAATCCACTCTGGCTGGTGTTGTTGTGCGTGTGAACGGCAGCCATCGCCGCCTGTTTGTTTCCGCAGCCTCCCGCCGGCCTCTCGCCCCCGTCGGCCCCGGTCAGGCGATCCAGACGGCCCAGACAGCACAGGCCGCCCTGCGCCAGCTCCATCTCGATCTCCGCATCCATCTCCGCATCCTCCTGCGCCTCTTTATTGGAGTCGTCCAGGTGCTTCATCAGCACGGCCACCACCACGTTAATCAGGACGAACTGAGCCGTCAGAACGAAGCTCACGAAGTACATGGGCGAGATGATCTGCAGGCTGGAGTTACACGAGTAGCTGTCACCCGGCGGACACTCGCGCAGCGTGTCCTGTGAGCGCACAAACACTAATGATTATCCAGATCTGATCAGCCGCATAGTCTGACTGTCATCTCATGCTCACCAGTGCAGAATAGAAACCATGAAATTGGCTAAATATCTCCCGTGCAACACAGCTGCTGGTCGTACTACAGTGTGTCACATCTGATTTAAACATGGAGGCATTTCACATACTCTGTGTTTTTGCTTAAGCCGAGACACCACAGGCAAAAACAGTTTTTTTAAGAGATATACACATTCATTTGCTTATTTTACTGCACTATATCCACTTGCATCTGTAGATTTCAATTCTTATATATTTTAGGGGTGGGAGAAAAAACACATTCCCCGACGCATCACGATTCTCTCAACGATTCTGATTTCAGAATCAATTCTGAGCTTGTTTTATCACATATGGTATGTGCGTGCGCTTGAGATGCAGTGGGCTTCGTTGCACAGAGTTTGCACTGTGAGACACCACCCGTCGTGTTTTACTTTAGATATGCTTCCATTTCTGCCGTTTGGAAAGCAGTACTATTAGATGCAAGAAACGTTCACTTTCACGATTGCTGCGGTTAAATGCACTTGCATTTTAGAACACTTTTATACGAAACTGATGTACACAGAGACAGTTATGTTTTCAGAGCAGGAGAAAACAACTGATGTATGGAAATAGATCTGTGCATTAGTTTGAATGCAGCCTGTTAAAGCTGCCACTGTCTTTGATCTCATCAGTAATAATCAAACGACAGTAAAGCTGAGGAAAAAAGAAAAACAATAACTATTGTCCGTAAACTTCTGGATACTTAAAGGTTGTATCAGCGATTTCTAGCCTAAAACATAAAGTGTCAATTTCAGCTGAGCTTTCTTCATGATCCGCTCGCTGCCTGCCCCATAAATTGTCTGTGAAAAAAACGCGTCTCTCTGGTCAGCCTAGGGTCCGAGATATGCCAAAAAAACAATCGGCGCTATCAACTATTGCACAGATAAACAAACTGTGTTCCAACCAATCAGCGTCAGGGGTTTGGTGTTGTGGACTTTCCTACTGGTGCAGGGATGTGAGGGAGGAGGAGCGAAAGTCCACAACACCAAACCCCTGACGCTGATTGGTTGGAACACTGTTTGTTTATCTGTGGAAAGGTTGATAGCGCCGATTGTTTTTTTTGGCATATCTCGGACCCTAGGCTGACCAGAGAGACGCGGTTTTTCACAGACAATTTATGGGGCAGGCAGCGAGCGGCTCGTGAAGAAAGGTCAGCTGAAATTGACACTTTATGTTTTAGGCTAGAAATCGCTGATACAACCTTTAAAGAACACTTATTTTATATAAATAATTGTTTTAAAAAGTAGCCTGCTTATATAATAAAAAAAAGTATATTTTGCATGCAAAAATGTATATAAAATGTATATGAAAATGTCATGTGCAGTAATATTGAAAACTGAGAATGTGACGCACTGAGATATTTAGTTGATAATGACAACTGTAATTAAGAAGATAGTGAAGATTTACACCCTACTTTTAAGATGGCAGTGCTGACATACAGAGATTACAACTAGAAACAAAAAGCAGAGAAACTGCAGTTTTACATTTTGTTAAAATGTAAAGTTGTAAAGAAATTATTTGCACGCCAGAAGAATTAATTGGGGAAAAAATGCAGATCAAGAATAGTTTTGGCATTGTGAAGTGCGAGAAGATTCCCACTCCTAATATCTTTAAAGTCTGTTAGATTTTTCTCCACATCAGCAGCACTTACATAAGTAAAAAAAAAAATATATTATATTATATTATTTTGAAGATTTATTATCCAATGTTCAGATTTCTGTTCTGGAAATGCATGCAAATTATATACAGTCAAAAATTATTCACACACCAGATGTAAATTTATTTATTTATTTTTTTACTAGTGGATGCAGGACACTATAGTTTATTTGTGTAAGTGAGGATAGCAAAATAAAGTAAACTGCAACATATTATACCCAAACATTCTTCATGCAGTGGACTACCAATAAAATTGCTAAAAAAAAAATTGGGACCAAAAATTATTCATTTAAGTGGTTTTTCTTTAAATGCTAATGGAACCTTTTTACGCCACAGACTGACCAAAATCAAGCATTGTTTGGTAATTGCTCAACAAAGTATTGATCGTTGTGTGAATATTGTCAAACTTACAGTGGTCTGAATTTTTGTTTGATTGTAATCAATTATATTGCTTTCCGTCAAAGTTTTCTGACATTATCAAGAAGAATGTGTTTCCTGACAGTTTAACTTTGAGTTCTTGTCATACTTTATTATCATTTTCTAAACTATAGCGAATAAACTGCGATAACATGAGAAATGTTGAAGGAGTCCGAATACATTTTGGTTTGGCTGTAATGCCTCATTTGCGTGCTTGTATAACATGACAGAAAACCTGCAATGTTTGCAGAATATTTGCAATTCTTATTGTAATCAATCACGGTGATATCTTTTTTTTTTTTTTTTTTTTTTTTTTTACCCTATTCACATTTTGTGTCTTGCCTTAATTCAGAAGAATGTATTTATCTATGTGAACTTGACAAGCTTTAATCAAGCAACACACACTGGGACCAATTACTCACCTATCGTCTGAAAAAAGAAAGAAATAATATTGGACCTGACATTGATTTGACACGCAACAGAACAAGAGAAGCACTTTATATTCAGTGATTGACTGAACCCAGCTGATTAATGGTCTTCTATAGCTTTAGTTTGGGGTTTGTGCTCATATAAAGGCTCAATGGCAGCAATCTGAGCTCTACCTTCATGATGCCGTTCCAGTTATCTCCTGTAGACACCTGGAAGAGGGTGAGGAACGCCATGCCGAAGTTTTCAAAAGTGGCGTGACGACTCATGCCTTCACACGGATATTCAACATTACACACTGAAACAACAGAGAAAAACATCAGATGACTTACAACATCTTCATTCAAATGTGAATTAATCACATTTTAAATTTCTTCATATGTGGGTCAAAGACGTTAAGATGTCCACGTCAAAAGAAATTTATAAAAAATGATTTTGTGTCCATTGAAAGCACATTAAATGTAAGTATATTGCCTACTTTTAAGGTTTCAAATCAGTTTTTGGAGAATAAAATGTCCAAATTTGGTTGAAATAATGTTGTCATTCAGTGTAACAATATTTAAGTAAAAATTAAAACAAAATGCTTATTCTGACTTATTAAAATATATAAAAGAATACGGGAACATTTAAAATTGTATTGTTTTAAATGAGTTAAAAAATCTTACTGACAAATGGGCAAAACCTAGGATAGTGGCAAATTTAAAACATCCAGTATTACCACTAATTAGTATTTGGGGTGAAAGAAATTTGTCTTTTAATATGTCAAATTGATTTTTTTTGTGGTAAATATATGCCTGATAAGATTATTACATTGAATGACATTTTAGTTGGTGAATTCTGCAAATTAGGGGAAAAGTGTATGAGATTTATTTTTTGCTCGGAAAAACAAAAACAAAAAAGCAATTAAATTAAACAGAAAACTTTGTAATATTTTTTGAAAAACAACAACAACGTAAAGCAGTATTACACTTATTGTTCTTATGCTTAAACCCTTTTTTCGTCTCTGAACCATGTTTAAAATTGCTGTGTTTTCTGAAAGAAGTCTCATCTGCTCACCAAAGCTGCATTTACTTGATCAAAAATATTGTGAAATAGTGAAATATTATTGCATTTTAAAATAGCTGTTTTCCATATGAATATCTGCTAAAATGTAATTTATTTCTGCGATCAAAGCTGAATTTTCAGCATCATTACTGCAGTCTTGAGTGACACATGATATTTCTGAAATCATTCTAATATGATGATTTGCTGTTTAAGAAACAGTTCTAGTGATCATCAATGTTGAAAACAGTTGTGCTGCCCAATATTTATGGAAACCGTCGTACATTTTTGTTTTTAGGATTCACAGATGAATAGAAAGGTCAAAAGAACAGCATTTATATGACATGTCTTTACTGTCACTTTTGATCAATCTAATGCATCCTTGATGAATAAAAGTGCTGCAAGCAGATCATGAGGTGCTTTAGGACAGAAAAATAAAAGATTTCCTCTCACCCAGTTCTCCAAACAGCTCGACTCCGAGTGCAGCGTAGATGAAGAACAGCAGAACGAAGAGCAAACCCAGATTCCCCACCTGAACAAAACACACACAGCCATCAAGAGTGTTTGTGTATCGGTCGTGCGTCGCAGAGCTCATCTCCAGCACTAAAGCGGCCGTCAGCACGCAGAATGAAAGTCATTTAATTCCCAGAATGAGGTTTGTGCTGGTCAGGCTGTGTGATCATGCGTTCACAGCTGCTTTATTGCTTATATTCAAGGTTAATTCCTTTCCATTAGACGTGCCGGAAGCCCATCTGAGCCCAGCCAGAGACGGACGCCGTGAGCTCAAGAAAACAAACGCTTACTCACATTATTCCTCAAATGCACAAAGTGGTTTTATATAAATATGGAGTTTAAATCACATGAATTAAGCTACTATTGACACATTTACAGGACTGAAGTGTGATCATCAGTGCAGTTACTCTAGTGAAAGGAGGTTTGTAGATCGACGCCATCTGTTTAATGTGTTTCTGAGTGTGAAATGAGTCACGCGTCGCACACGAGAGCCGCTCACAGCCGTGTTGAACACTCAATGACTCTTGAAACGACATGATGAGAGCCCGTCTAACGCTTCATTCACACAACAGACACTTCTTTAGGAATGAATCATGCAAATAAATCCAGTGTTGGGAAAGTTACTTTTAATATTTTTTTAAATATTTTTATTTTTTTTTATATTTCTGGTTTTTTTTTGTGAGTGAGATGAATTAATGCATGTTCACATTTATTCTAGACAGTGTTGGGAAAGTTTCTTTTAAAAGTAATGCATTACAATATTGAGTTACTCCCTAAAAAAGTAACTAATTACGTTACTTAGTTACTTTTTACAGAAAGTAATGCGTTACGTTACTTTTGCGTTACTTTTTAAATCTGGGCAGGGCTTGCTTCTTTATTTTTAATACAAAAAGTTGTATTTTTGTCAAATGTAAAAGCCTTTTTACAGCAAAAGCCTCAGGCTTAGAGAAAAGTAAATTGTCGTCTGTACAGTAGACCGCAGAAGAACAAATGTCAACTCTTCAGCAATAAAAAAGAAAAACAAATGTAAGATTATCTCGAGTAATTTTTACTTATTAGTATGAATGAATTGGATCATTGAAGGTTAATAAAATGGGATTAAATACATAAAGGATATTTGTATTGTTTAACATTTAATTATTGCAGGTTTGCATTGAATTTCACTGTTTATAATTGTTTTGAGGAATACAGTGTGTTTTTTTAGTGAGTGAGATGAATTAATGCATGTTCACATTTATTCTAGACATTGTTGAGGAAAGTTACTTTTAAAAGTAATGCATTACAATATCGAATGACTCCTTAAAAAAGTAACTAATTACGTTACTTAGTTACTTTTTATGGAAAGTAATGCGTTACATTACTTTTGCGTTACTTTTTAAATCTGGGCAGGGCTTGCTTGTTTGTTTTTAATATAAAAAAAGTTCTGTTTTTGTCAAATGTAAAAGCCTTTTCACAGCAAAAGTCTGTATGTATATATTAGTATGAATGAATTGGATCATCGAAGGTTAATAAAATGGGATTAAATACATAAAGGATATTTGTATTATTTAACATATTTAATTATTGCAGGTTTGTGTTGAATTTCACAGTTTTTTTTTCCATTTTGAGGAACACTGTATCTGTTTTTTAGTGAGTGAGATGAATTAATGCATGTTCACATTTATTCTAGAACTAAAGTAACATCTTAGGAGAGCTTTTAATCAATAAATAAGGGAAAAAGTAAGTGGCGTTTGTGTGTGTACCTGTGGTAAGGCCTGCACCACGGTATCGAGCAGCGCTCTCATTCCTGTGGCCATCTTCAGCAACTTCAGAACTGTGAAATTAAGACAAAAACACACTGAATGTCACGGGAGAGACAGAAACATCTCAGAGAATTTCAGTCTGAGTCTCTCTCTAAATGAAGATCACACTGCAACATCAGAACTGAGATGAGAGAGACACTGATGGAGGTTTGAGCTGCAGGACTGTTTCAGATCAGCCTGAGATCGATTGAGTTTCCTGCTTCACTACTGCTCACACACTTCTGTTGATTTCACTTCAGATTTTCATCTCAGCAGTGATTAAAAATGCTGAAACGCTGTAATACAGGCTCCAGCGCTGAAATACATCAGTCAGATCACGGTACATTACCTCTCAGACTTCAGTTTATGCTCTTTCATACAGACTTTTAAGTCATTTAATCCATTTCCACAATGAAAAAAATGCTGTAGGATTTAACACTTTACTAAAAGCCTTTATATACAATGCATTATATCATGCAAAATTAATTAAACACTGTTATGCATTTTATTATTCACTGAATGATCTCATGAATAATTGTAAACACATTTATAATATATTAGAAATGTATCCATTTATTTGTTACATATATGCATTAAATTAAATGAATTAAAACACAACAAGCAACCAGTGTCAGGTGTAACATGAAATCTGCAAATATTAGCTTTGGATACAATTATTTGTGACCCTGGAGCACAAAACCAGTCTTAAGTAGCACAGGTTTATTTGTAGCAACAGCCAAAAATACATTGTATGGGTCAAAAAATATTGATTTTCTTTTATGCCAAAAGATATTAAGTAAAGATTTTTTATATTCCATGAAAATATTTTGTAAATTTCCTACCCTAAATATGTCAAAACTTATTTTTAATTAGTAATATGCATGGCTAAGAATTTCATTTGGACAACTTTAAAGGTATTTTCTCAATATTTAGAATTTTTTTTGCACCCTCAGATTTCAGATTTTCATATTCCTCAGCCAGGTATTGTCCTATCCTAACATAAATCAATGGAAAGCTTTTTCAAAACATTGACACATACTACTGGTTTTGTGGTCCAGGGTCACATTTATGAAAATATGTAATCTATAAATGCCTTTATAATACATACAAGCTTTGAGCTTGCCATAAATTTCACAAATAATTACCAAAGTAACAACAAGAAACACACCAAATTATCATACTATTTTATACTAATAATATGCTATTTTCTTGTAAAATGTACTACAATGATTTTTATTTATTGAAAAAAAAAACTTTTTACAGTGTAAATTTAATGAAAAATTTTATTTTTGTCTTTATTTATTTTGGTTAGAATTGCTTATAAAATTTATTTTTATTTTTAATTTTTTTCAAAAATATCTTAATTAGTAGTTTTTCCAAACAAAACGATGAACGTCCATCAGATCAGTCTAGAAAAGGTGGTCTCACATTATATATATTTTTTAAATAGCATCTGAATGAACATAAAACCAATTTAAAGTACATCCACATGAAACATTATCTAGTCAAAATTGTCGAGTCCAAATTGCATTTAATACCTAGAAGCTCCTGAGGTTTTCCACCTTATGAATTTTAATTACATAAATGATTTTAAAATTGAGTTTGGCATGTTTTTATCTCTGAATTCCCGCCGCTGTATAAAAGGAGAGTGTTGACGCTCACCGCGGGCGATGCGCAGGACCCTCATGATTCGGATGATGGTGGGATTGATGGGAAGCGAAGCGTTTATTTCAATCTCCTCCAGAGTGATTCCCATCACAGACAGCAGAACGATGGCCAGATCCAGCTGATTCCATCTGCAGACACACAAACACCATCACGCGGGAGATCCTCTGAAAGCGCTGTTATGTCAGAAACCGCTGACGTGTGCTCACCTGTCTTTAAAGAAGCGTCTGAAGCCGAACGCGATGAGCTTCAGCGTGGCCTCCACCACAAACGTGGAGCTGAAGAAGTAGTTGCAGTATTTCAGAGCTGCGTCCAACGACTGAGAGAAACCAGAGAGAAGAAACTCAACACGGATCTTTACTTTAGATTTAATGTCATTAACAGATGAACAAACACTGCAGAGCTTTATTGAGGATGAATGCTTTTTCAAGCAGTTTTCTGACAGTTGCACTGCAAAAAAAGACTGGAAACAAGACTAAAAACCTAAGTAAGAAAAGCATTTTTTTAGATTTTTTGTCTCATTTTCAGCGAAAATATCTAAACATTCTTAAATTAAGAAGGATTTTCTAGACGAGTAAAAATTGTCTTGTTTTCAGAAAAAGCAAGTCAAAATTAAGTGCATTTTTGCTTGAAACAAGCAAAATAATTTGCTAATGGGGTAAGAAAAATAATCTTATTTAAAAACAGAAAACAAGATTATTTTTCTTACCCTAGTGGCAGATTATTTTGCTTGTTCTAAGCAAAAACTCACTTCATTTTGACTTGTTTTTTTTTTCTGGAAAAAAAAAGAAAATAATTTTTACTTTAACTAAAACCTTTTTTGATTTGAGTATTTTTAGATATTTTGGCTGGAAACAAGACAAACAATCTAAATAAGTAAACTGATTCATTTCATTACTGTTGTGAATTATTATTGCATGTTTAATCTGAGTCTTTGCACATCACTTGGATTACAGTAGATGCTCCTCAGAGTCACTAGACTCTAAATAAACCAGCAGATAAACACAAGATTCAATTATTGAGCCTCATTCATGAAACACCAGCAGAATAATTGTGTGGAAATCAATCACAAAGCCATTCTGATGTAAATTTCTGCATTCATTCAAGTGCTTGTGTTTTCCAAACATTAACTGGTGCAAAACAATTTCACACCTGCGGCTGAACACAAGAAACTGCTGTTAAACATCTGAACGCTTTGTGTTCTGTTGACTATTAGCACATTTTTCATAACTACTTGAATTTAAGTCAGCTTTATTGGCATGACAATCAGAGTCTAGTGTTGACAAAACATATTAGGGTTATGTAAATATAATGTTTTGTTAATAATTAAAATAATATTAATATTTAAAAGTGAAAATAAATTTAATTTGTAAACAAAATTTAATTGAAAGCAGCAAAAATGCACGCTGACGGAAGCAATCGACTACATCTACACCACCGCTCAAAAATTTGGGATCAGTAAAAAAATTTATTTTCGATTATTTTTTTTTTTAAGTCTCTTAAGCTCCTCAAAGATCTGTTTATTTGATCAAACATACAGACAAAAGGGAATATTATTGCAATTCAAAATAACAGTTCTTTATTTTAATATACTTTATAATACTATTTATTTCTGTGATGCAAAGCTGAATTTTCATCAGCCATTACTCCAGATCCTTCAGAAATCCTTCTAATATGCTGATTTATTATTTTTATTATCAAAGTTATTAACAGTTGTGCTGCTTAATATTTTTTTGGAACCTGTGATACTTGTTCAGGATACTTCTTTCAGAAAAAAAATAGCATTTATTCAAAATAGAAAGAAGAAAAAGAGAGAAAAATGTACTGACCCCAAACTTTGAACAAGGTGTTTGTTACAAAAGTTTTCTATTTTAAATAAATGCTGTTCTTTTTAACCTTTTATTGATCAAAGAATCCTGAAAAAAATACCACAGGTTAAAACAAAAAAGTTTCCAACACTGAAAATAAATCAGCGTATTAGAATGATTTCTGAAGGATCATGTGACACTGAATACTGGAGTAACGATGCTGAAAATTCAGCTTTGCATCACAGGAATATATTATATTTTAATGCATATTAAAATAGAAAACCACTATTTTAAATTGCATTAATATGTCACAATATTGCATTATTTTTCTGTATTTTTAATTAAATAAATGCTGCTTTGATGAGCAGAAAAGTCAAATTTAAAAAGCATTAAAAATCTACCTGATCTCAAGCTTTTGAGCGGGAGTGTATGTTTTGATCATAGATCTGAATCCAATCCAGATGAGTGCAAAAATGCCACTTTTTCCACTTTTTTGTTCAAAATGTTGCTAACCCACATTCAAAAAAAAAATGAGAATACATACAAATACATAGAACTAAATATTCTGGGAGCCATTAATGCTTTTGTTGATTGGGTCATGTGACGGTGCTGCTCACCTTTGGTTGGTTGTAGTGCTCCAGGCTCATGGTGACCACATTGATGCAGATGATGAGGGTGATGAAGAGGTCCAGATAGTGACTGGTGCAGAAGGAGTGAATCATCAGCCGAACGCGGCCGTACGAGGAGTAATACGGCAGCCGCTGGGCCTCTGAACACAAACACAATTACTGTTAACCTCATCATTTATTTCACCTGCACTGCTGCGATTGTGAGCTGAAGCTCTGACAGAAATCACACGCTGATATTTCACTGACGGACAGAGTGATGGATGGATGTAAATGAGGGAGGAGGCCGTGAGATGATGCATGGGAGGAGGAAGAGGAAACAATGGGGTCAGCGGTGATGAATGTGGCCCTGGATCTCAGGAGAAGAAGAAAAGACGAAGAACGAGGAAGAACACGAGAGATAAACGAGTGAGAGCAGCAGATGAGCGTGAAAGAGATGAAGAAAAATGAGGAAGAAGAGAAGCGAACGAGAGCAGAGGGACGATGGAGATGGATTGAGCGGAGAATAGATGAGAAACCAATGAGACGTTGAAGCTCCTGTGCATGGTCTTACTGCGCCTCCTCTTCTCCAGGCGCTTCAGCCGCTTCTCCTCCCGCCGCCGCGCCTCCTCCACCTCCTGATGCTGACGACACTTGTGGAAGTTCTCCACCACCACACCGACAAACATGTTCAACACGAAGAAGCTGACGATCAGCAGGAAGGAGATGAAGTACAGCAGCATCCAGGGGTTGTTATTGATGACAGGCTGAACAGAAATAAAAGAAAACACTCAATGCTGATAAATACTGATAATATTACACAGAAATAAACTATAGTTGAAGAGTTTGTTTTAAGAAATTAGTAGTTCTATTCATCAAGGATGCAATAAAATGATCAAAAGTGACATTTTTAACCCTCTGGGCCTCTTCGTTTAGGAGTTACCAAAGTGACTGAAGCCTTAACCCCTTCACTGTCACTGTCCACTTTGTGGGCCGCCCAAGTTTACTTCACCATTTTGCAAATAAATCCTAATCTAATCATGACAAACTATATATCACTGGAAAGGTAAGGCTTCCTAATAGATATTTGACTTTTTTGTGTTACAAATTATGTAGGAAAAATAATAGATTAATTTATGACAATAGTGCACCTCAAAAATCTACTTCCTAACAGGAGTTAGACTTCCTCGTTGCCTTTTTTTCTATTAAACTTTAGAAATCATAAGAAATATTATATCAGTTGAAAACTTAAAATCTAAAAAAAAATCATCCTTTGAAAGCCATTTTAAAATCAGAGATTGCATTAGCATTATGAAAAATTTCCATCAAAGTCATAATTTAAAATGTTTTCATTCATGAATTATAAAAAAAAAATAGGTTTGAATTCTTCATTTTCACATCTCTGTTAAAAAATGGGAGTCACAGTTAAAGTTTAAAGGGTTAAAAAGTAACTTTTTTTCTTCAGGAAAATCAATGAAATACATTAACCCAGAGGGTTAATGTTTCAAATATATGCTGTTCTTTTGAAATTGATATTCATCTGTGAATCCTGAAAAATAAAATGTTTGATGTTACCATAAAAATATTGGGCAGCACAACTGTTTTTAACATTAATAATAAGCAAGAATGTTTCTTGAGCAGCAAATCAGTATATTAGAATGATTTCTGAAGGATCATGTGACACTGAAGACTGAAGTAATGATGCTGAAAATTCAACTTTGATCACAGAAATAAATTACATTTTAACAGATATTCACATAGAAAACAGCTATTTTAAATTATAATATTATTTCACAATTTTACTGTATTTTTGATCACATTAATGCAGCTTTTGGAGAGCAAAAGAGACCAAAGATTTTTTTAAAGGCGTATACGTGTGTGCATGTGTGTTTTACCTGCTGGTTGATCCCGACAGCGTCCAGACCATGGTACATGATATTTACCCATCCATCTTTAGACGCCAACACAAACAGTGACATCAGAGCCTGAAATGGAGAACCAACAAACAAACACACATTCATTTCCTCTACAGCACTGAACTGATGGATGGATTTCTAAAGCTAACAAATAAATCTTTCCTCACAGATGACCATGAGGTTCCTGATGGTCCGATTTCAACTGACGATTAAAAACAATGCTTGAAATCTCAGTGAAGAAACCAGATACAAAAGTTTGTCAAACTTTAAGTTGGCTTGAAAAAGCCTGATCAGAAAGTGTGAAAAAGTTTAAACTCTTTTAAAAAGTTTTAAAAATTGCAGAAATTGTATGGTTTTTAGTCCAAAAAAGATTGAAGTTTAAAATAGTTTTTGAAAGCTTTGAAGGCAATACAGTCTGTCAGATGGACGGATGGATAAATGGGTAAAGCATATGACTTGCATGTATCTAACATGATTAACCAGTTAGACAGACAGATAGATATAAAGGAGGAGATCCAACGGAGATCTGATTATCATAGAAATGAAATCACGACTGAATATTTTGATCACACACTCCTATGATGCACCATAAATGATGAAAGTTCTCCTCGACAATCTAAAACCAATCATATGTTTTGTATAAGTATGAATGTTGAACTAATATGTAAAGATATTCTTTTTAACTTCTATCATTTCTAAAATATATGTCTTCTGTTATGAATGCTGTTAAATTTAGAGGAACTTTCACTCCATAACAAAAAATACATGTTTACAGCATTTTTTTATGTTGCTTGACCTGTTGCAACCTAGTGACATACGACTTATTTCCCTGAAAATATGGCAATCAGCTACTGCAAGTCTATAGCATATTCACAATGCATCATGGGATAGTACTTCATAACATGTAGTTTTAAAGCTCTGTCTGTGTCTTTGTTGTTTTTAATTAAATTTTTCTTCAAATAAAAATCTGTTTGGATTGTGGCTTAAAAATCTTTATTGAAGAGTATTTTGATTATTTTTAAGAAGGGAATGAATGGGGAGAAAACAAACACTTGTGGAAAAAAACACTTGTGTCTGCTCACTGTTCTAGTCATCAGTGGAAAAAGTCTGACCCTCACCTGCCCCAGATTGTCAAAGTTGTACTTGTGATGAACCCAGCGGTAATTGGCAGAGAGACAGTCGGATTTATTGGTGACGTTCTTCACATCCAAACCCACACAGTAATAGAACTTCCCTTTGAAGAGCTGTTGAGAAACACACACACACACACACACACACAAACACACACACACACACACACACACACACACACACACACACACACACACACACACACACACACACACACACACACGCACACACACAATGAAATCAGTGTCTGACGAAGCAGGGCAAGAGATCAGCGTCAACTGAACATGAGATGAACCTGAACTCCCAGGATGCCAAAGATGATGAAGAAAGCACAGCAGATGAGGACGATGTTTCCGATGGGCTTCAGCGACGTGATCAGAGTCTCCACCACCAGCTTCAGGCCTGGAGCTCGACTGATCACCCTGACAAACACAAACAACACACAACCTCAGAGACTTAATCCTTGTTTTGTTCAAATCCGTGTTCTGGGTTAAAATGAACCTAATTAAATTCAATACAATAAAAAATAATAATAATACTAAGCAACATATAACTGTTAAAACTGCATTTTCAACATTTGTATTGTAGAAATTTTTAATATTATAGAATTTTAAATAAATTATTCATTTTAAGTTGTGATTATTTTGGTTTATTTTTAAATATTTTTTTTTATCTGCGCTTTACTGACGCTCAAGCAGCAGTGTCATTAGCAATGTTAAGATCATGCATTTGATTCCCAGCAAAAATAACATGCATGAACCGATCAAAATGTACACAACGACACAATGTGCATTTCTTCAAATTAAAAGTGTCTGCCAAATGCATACATGCACACATTATATTGTTCAAAAAAACCTTAACAACATGCAAAACCATGACATTTCTGGATCATTTTTCCTTCTATAGCACTGCATGCAATACAGATGATTTCAAAGCATGGTCAAAAACGGTCAAAATCTGTCAAGAGTGTCAACACTTTGCAGACATGTTCATGACCCAAAATAAAACATCCTAGTCTAACTCAAATTGGGGACCAACTAAACAATATAATGGTTAAACATCATGATGATCGTGACTAATAATTCATTAGCACTGAATGGAACTGTAGACTGTTCTTCTGTTCTTCTGGACTAATTGGTTAAAGAAAGCCCTGATGAGGCTGTTTCAGGTTTTGACCTACATTAACTAATCAATTAATTCGCTGTTCACCTGAGCGGGCGTAACGTTCTCAGCAGTCTCAGCACCCGCAGGACGCCCAGGATCTTCGCTCCGCCCGCCATCGACACCACAATGTCAATCAGAGACACGAAAACAAGAAACCCATCCAGAACATTCCAGCTGCTGCGCAGATACGCACGATCTCCCAGATATAGACCCATAGAAACCACCTGAGACACACGAGACAGAAGGCAGATCAGCGATGATTCACAAAAGAAACAAAAGGGTTAAAGGGGTCATCGGATGCCCATTTTCCACAAGTTCATATGATTCTTTAGGGTCTTAATGAAAAGTCTATAATATACTTTGGTAAAAAATTCTCAATATTAGTGTAAAAAAACAGCCTTTTACCTTGTCAAAATCAGCTCTGCAAAATATCAACTCATTCTAAGACATGGTCCCTTTAAATGCAAATGAGCTCTGCTCACCCCGCCCCTCTCTGGGATTATGAGACGTAATGTTTACTTTAGCCGCATTTAGCAGCGAAACTTGCCAACAAGCAAATTATTAAGAAAAGCAATGCACAAAGATGCACAAAAAAAACAAACTTCTGCTTTGGGTGAAGCTGCATCAGGAACAATTTGCATGAACATAGATGGATATGTCAACCAGGACGAAAGTAACATTTCCCTCTGTGTCTTCGGTAAATGACGACTGCTATGTTCATTATTACATCCAACAAACGAACACCTCAATCTCTCAATCAGAGACATTCTTGTCTTCCTCTGCACCTGAGTCACACAATGGCAATCGGACTGTTTGAGCTCGGTGAGGGCGGGGCTAAGGTAAGGCGTTCATGTCAATCAACTATCGTGGGAGGGGCCTCTGTCTGTGTGTCATCACACCCACAAGAACCTGAGAATGACCTGATTTTAAAAAGCTAATATTACTTTTAAATATTAAAAAATACCACTGGGTGGATTTTTATCATTGTAGAGTGATTGTGTACTAAAACTACCAACACACATTAATGTTCAAACAACATGCAAAAGTTAGCTTTGCATCCGATGACCCCTTTAAATATACAGTAAACACAAACAAGCAGGAAATACATTTTCAGAGAATGAGTGCGTCACACAACCGCTCTCTGCTGGCATCTGTGCAATCTGACTAGATAGAAGTGAATTTGTGCTGAAATATCAGTTTGATGGACACAACCTTTCACACTGAGAGCTAAAGATATGTGGAGTGATTTCTTCTTTCTCAAGTCTTCTGCATGATTATACGGTAAGTTTAGGTGCGCTTTTTTTTTTTTACAGCTGTCTGCAGCGTATCAAGAGCAGACCCACGACCCTCCAAAGCAGCGCTGACATAGAGCAGGGTTTTCATTCTCTGAGTGGAAGAACCTTCTGCTCTGACAGCATCATCAGAGTTTTTACCGCGGTAAGGTCTGACAGGTACGAGAGAGAGAGAGAGAGAGAGAGAGAGAGAGAGAGACGTGCTGTGCCGCATTTGAAGCCGATTTCACATCAGAGACAGGAACCTACAGGACATCGACAGACTCTCTAACGCTTCAGAGCTATACTGACGACAGCACGGGAATGAGAACAAACTCCACTAACCACCCCAGCGCCGTACAACAGTCAAAGTGTGCTTTCAACTGCAAACATTTACTAGAATGATTACCCAGCATGCACAGCGAGTGTCTCCAGTGCTCTCATTGGCTCATTTGCTAACAAGGCTGATTTTAAAATGATCTAAATGAGCTGAATAATCAGCAGACAGCACCGCTGAGACACTGTAATGAACACTGTTTCTGCTGAACCGCCTCATCTCTGCGTGTGTGCGCTCATAGAGCAGACTGAATATTTAAACAGTTAGATTATGTGTTTTCTACAGAAGCAGCAGCTGAAACAACACAATCAGTTCAGATAAATAGTGCTAGCACTTTGCTTTACACTTCCCCCGAACACAGGTCAGACATTAACAGGGGCTTGGGGCAAAATGGCAACAAATTTGATAAAAAAAAGTCCATGCACAGTCAAAATAAATAATTTATTACGACTGTTGTGAATGAGTGTGGACTGCAGCATTAAAATTAGCGCTGGAGTTTTGTTCAGTGCACGCTCACTGCCTGAATTCTCTCATGAACAACAAAGTGCAGATGTACAGTCAATGTGAACAAGTGAGGACACCCTATTGAATTTCATGGTTTTCTGTATCAGGACATAATAAAAAATTATCTGGTCCTTAGCAGGTCTTAAAATTTGGAAAATAAATCCTCAGATAAATGTCATCACATGACATATCACACAGTGTCGTTATTTATTTAAGAAAAATACAGCCAAGAGGACAAGGCTATGTGTGACAAAGTTAGGACACCCTACAATATGAGTCAATCGCCTGTAGATCCAGTTTTAGCAGCAATAACTTGAAGCGTTCATTTTCTGTGTGACTTGAATTGTTCTGGAGGATTTTTGGACCACTTTTCTTTTCAACGCTGCTCCAGTTTATTAAGGTTTGTGGGCATTTGCTTATGCACACACAGCTCTCTACACAGCATTTGAGTCAGGATGAGCTCTGGACTGGGCTTTTGCAACACCTTGATTATTTTCAGCCATTCTGTTGTAGATTTTCTGGTGTGCTTGGGATCATTGTCCCGTTGCATGACCCAATTTTGACCCAACTTTAGCTGTCAGACAGATGCCCTCACATTTGACTCGAGAATTCATTTATAGAAGAGTTAATGGCCGACTCAATGACTGTGAGGTGCCCAGGTCCTGTAGCTACAAAACAACAAAACAAGAACATGTTTGTCTTTTGGTGTGAGGTGTTTGTGCTGATATGCATTATGGCCAAACATCTCCACTTCGGACTCGTCTGTTCAAAGGACATTATTCTAGAAGACTTGTTTTGTTCAGATGCAACTTTGCAGACCTAAACTGTGCTGCCATGTTTTTGTTTTGTTTTTTTAGATAGAAGAGGCTTTCCTTTGCCAAGGCTTCTAAACATGCCATTTTTGTCCCATATTTTTCTAATGGTATTGTCATGAACTTTATTCTTTAACATGTTAACTGAGGCCTGTAGAGTCTGAGATTTAGTTCTCGGGTTGTGTGCCATTTCTCTGATCTTGGGGTGAATTTTCTAGGATGTCCACTCCTGGAAGGAGAGGTGTCTGTTTTAAATGTCTTCCACTTTCAATAAACATCAAATTGTTTGGACATGGCCGTATTACTCTTCTCAGATTGATGGCAGCAACAAATGCTTCTCTAAGATGATTGCTGATGTCTTACCTCCTTGGCATTGTGTTAACACACACCTGAAGGCTCCAGACCAGCAAACTGCCAAAGCTTATGCTTTTATAGAGGCGCTCAAACTTGCTGATGATCAGTTCATCAAAGGTATTTACTGTACCCTCTTTATTCAAATGTTAACAGTAAGGGTGTTCTAACTTTGTCACACATGGCTTTTCCATTTTGGCTTTATGTTTGTTCAATAAATAATAACACTGTGCAATTTGGCATGTGTTGTTGTCCATCTGAGGTTTTGTTTTCCAAATTTTAAGACCAGCCAAGGACCATATGTTATATGATGTCCTGATACGGAAAACCATGAAATTCAATAGAGTGTCCTAACTGTTTCTCATGACTGTACATGTGATAGAAGTGGAGATTTATTCATCATACAGTGTAGACAGCATCACTTATTGTTTTTATTAAATTGTGATTGTGCTAAATACAAATTCAGTTTTTTTTTTAAATATCTAATGACATGACACCCATATCTATCTATATCTACTTGCCTAAACAGGTGATCTTGTTGGTTCATAATGATGGCTAGAGTGTTCTGGTGGTGTTTTCTTCTTGTCTGGCAGTACTTAGTGATATATTGCAACCTCTAACACAGCGTTTGCGCCACGGGGTCCACCTCGGTCACTATGTCCCCTCACCTCTGGTGCCATCTCCGGAGTGGGCACCCTATTTTAGTCTGTACTGTCCTGGGAATATCTTAGATTTAAACAGATTAAAAGTTAAATGTTTTCATTTCGGTTCGTTCTTGGCCAAAAATATTTTTTCGTTCAGGTTCCAGAGCTAAGAACGGTAGAGCATTTAGAGAAGAATTCTAATAAAGCTTGTATTATATACTGCAATTGTATTTATCCATTAGATTTGTATATTTTTTTCCATTCTTGTTCTGTTCTAATTCGGCCTATTGTTAAATTTAAAGGATTTGTTGTAAATTGAGGGCACCCATCAACGCGCTTCATTCGGCTGCACTGCTGCGCGGGACTTACTCGAGAAGAATGTCTCTAAAAAAGTGTGGTAAATATAATAAAACTAAATACTTTTTAAAGATATGAAGGATGCAGTACTACTCTATAGGTACTCAAGATCACCATAAAATAATCTGATGAAACTGTGTGTGTTATGCCCCCTTTAACATTATTAGGCCTGAGATTATTGTTTCTGAGTAATAAAATATGACTTATACGGGACTTACCTTTTTTTTCTCTTAAAACCTTAAAATGTATTTTAGCATGTTTTAAAACATGTAGCAAACAAAAATAGGCAATGAATTGGTTAAAAATTGTTTCTGGTGGTTTTGTATTTCAGTCTTGATTGCAAATGTTTTTTTTTTTTTTATGCACAATGGATTCTGCCAGTTTAAACAAAAATCAGGCTTGTGTATTTACAACATCAATTACTACATTCTTTTTCAGAAATGGAATTAACCTTAAATGTTATTGTGTGTCTTTTCATATTTTTAGCTATATACAGAGCTTCCAGTAGGTTATTTTATGAAGCCGTCAACACTGGAATCTCCAACCACATGCAATCAGTTGACGAAAACCCTATTCATACATCAAGTAGGCTATGTGTTATTAAATTGTATACAGTGCATTGCGAAATTATTCATAACCCTTCATTTTTTTTCACATTTTGTTATGTTGCTGCCTTATGTTAAACTACTTTAAATTACCCCACATCAATCTACACTCCCTACTCCATAATGGCAAAGCAAAAAATAGTTTTTTTTATCATTTTTACAAATTTATTAAAAATAAAAAAAACTGAAAAGAGAGATTCATACACTTTTCTGGGACACTCAACATTTAGCTCAGGAGCATTCATATTGCTCTAGATGTTCCTACACTTGGAGTGGAGTTAAACTGTGGCAAATTCATTTGAATGAGTCTGATTTAGAAAGACACACACCTCTCAGAAAAGGTCTAACAGCTGAAAATGCAGATCAGAGCAAAAACCAAGATAACTGCCTGTAGAGCTCAGTGACAGACTTGCGTTAAGGCGATGATCTAGAGAAGAGTTCAGAAACAAATCTGCTGCATTGAAGGTTGACAGAAGCATTCTCCATAACGGAAGACGACTGGAACAACTAGGACTCTAGAAAATGTCCAAGCTGACAGAGATGGAGAGGTGAAAAGGTGAGGCAAAGAATGGCAGATAATTGCCAAATGCAGATGTGCAAAGATGCTCACATCAGACCCAAAAAGACTTGAGGCTGTAAAGCTGCTTCAACTATGGACTGAGTTAAGGGGATGAATACTTATGCAATGTACTTATTTCAGTGTTTTATTTTTAATACATTTGTAAAAATTATTAAAAAAAAAAACTATTTTTTCCTTTGCCATTATTATGGAGTATGGAGTGTAAATTGATGTGGGGAAAAACTAATTTAAAGCAGTTTAACATAATGCTGCAACAACAACAAAAAAAGTAACAAAAATGAAGGGGTGTGAATACTTTTGCAATGCACTGTATATATCAAATTATTTTATTTACAAGTTTCTTGTTTGTTTTTCCAGTTTTATTCATTGCATCTAAAAATACTTTGTCGACACATCTACTCCAGGAGATACATAATTTAGATCGAATAATATTCAGAAACAGTTTTTTTTTTTTTTTTTTTTTTAAGAAAAATGCAACTTGCATGCCCTTCACTTTTACTTCAGCAGTAGTAAATGTGAGGTGCTCAGATGAGACATTACCTTGACAGTCATCTCGGCCACAAAGATGGCAGTGAAAACATAGTTGGAAATGGTGAGGAAGACTCGCTCCTGATGGGAGATAAGGGAGAAAGACGGTCAAATAGTGAACAGAAACGGAACAAATGTTACAGCAGTGAGACACGACAGCAGCGGTGTGAGCTAATGATACAGCAGTGCTAGGAATGAGATGCGTGACTTTTACAGCGAGGTCAAATATCCTGTGATTATTATGTTGGAAATGTCACATTCACACAGCGGAACCGCTTCACTCATTCAACACCGATGAGACTCTACAGGACACTTGCTTGCTAGGGTGTTCTGGTGGTTGGTAGGGTGTGGAAAAGTCTTTACTATTGTGCATTTACAGGTTAGTATGTCTAAAACACTGTAGGATGTGATGCTACACCGTTACGCTCTCGTCTGACATTCAGATCTGAGCAGATCATTCAGGTGGAATTAAAGCCGGAGTTTCCCGTTCATTTCTCCCGTGTGAAGCTCAAGCGCTGATGTGACAGTATTCATGCGGAGCTGCCAATCCGTGTGTCACTACTGCCAGACGAGACTGACGAGTGTGAGGAAGAGTGAGGAAGCGTACCAGACTGCCCTGATGGATTCTGGGTCTCTCCAGAGCCACCGTGATGCAGTTGAGGAAGATGAAAGCCAGAACCACATAGTCAAAGAGCTTATGAGCGATGATCGTCTGACACAGCAGACGAAACCTGCAGACAGACAGACAGATCGTTTTTAAGTTAGTTTTCACTTTACAGTTGAAGTCAAAAGTTTACACCCCCTTTCAGAATTTGCAATATTTTACCCTAATAATAGGGATCATACAAAATGCATGTTATTGTTTATTTAGTACTGACCTGAATAAAATATTTCACAAAAAAATGTTTTTTCTTCTGGTGCATCAATGCATTTCAACCTTCTGTAATAGTTGCATATGAGTCCATCAGTTGTTCTCAGTGTGAAAAAAATGGATCTCAAAATCACAAGTCATTGTTGGAAAGGATTCAAATACACAAAAATGTTGGAAAACCAAAGAATTTGTGGGGCCTAATGGATTTTTCTGAAGAACAGCAGGCAGTTTAACTGTTCAGGACAAACAAGCTGTGGATCATTCAGGTAACAACACAGTATTAAGAATCAAGGGGATATAAACTTTTAACGGGGTCATTTTTATAAATTACACTATTATTTTCTCTTGTGGACTATATGTACTATTCTATGTGAAATATCTTATTCAGGTCAGTACTAAATAAAAAAATAACATGCATTTTGATTCCTCTTATTTTGGTAAAGACAGGTTCTGAAAAAGGGGCATGTACAATTTGGACCTCAACTGTACCTTAGTTTTGATATTTTCGAGGTCTTAAGGCTAACTGATGAAATTGTAACTTATACAGCATATCAAAACCTAATACTAAATTTAATTTGTGGACATTTTTATTTTAATTCATAACTAACAAAAACTGTCACCAATCACTGTTTTTTTTTTTTTTTTAAATGTCCTTTATCTGAAATAGTTTAAATAACAGTGCCCCCATCTGCAAAGTGTTTTACAGAAAGCCACATTTAACAACACCGATTATTTCACAGACACTCCTCAAAAAAAAAAAAAAAAAAGCAAGCTGCAAGATTTGCCTGCTTCTAAACACATCAAACAAAACTCCTGGCAAAATCCTGGACAGAAACCTCAGAATATCATCATAAATGATTGAATGATGAAAAGAAAGCCTTTTCGTCACACTGCACATTTATTAGTTGTATTTGTATATATACACACACACACACACACACATACACATACACACATATATACATATGTGACCCTGGACCACAAAACCAGTCATAAAGTTAAATTTGACAAAACTGAGATTTATACATCATCTGAAAGCTCAATAAATAAGCTTTCTATTGATGTATGGTTTGTTAGGATAGGACAATATTTGACTGAGATACATCTATTTGAAATCAGAAATCTGAGGATGCAAAACAATCAAAAAGACTGAGAAAATCACCTTTAAAGTTGTACAAATTAGGTTCTTAACAATGCATATTACAAATCAAAAATTACATTTTGATATGTTTACAGTAGGAATTTTACAAAAAATCTTCATGGAACATGAACTTTACTTAATTTCTTAATGATTTTTGGCATAAAAGAAAAATCAAAAATTTTGACCCATGCAATGTATTTTTGGCTATTGCTACAAATATACCCCAGCGACTTAAGACTGGTTTTGTGGTCCAGGGTCACATATATATATATTTCTATGTAGTATAATTAAAATGACATTCATAGACTTTTAAAATGTAAACGCTCATAAAACAACTTATGCTTGCAGTCATAAACTTTTTGAAATCCTAAAATAATCCTTTTTTTTTTTTTTTTGCCATTTAAGTTAGATTCTAAATAGCAGATTTCCAGTGTGACCCCACTGTATGTGTGTGTGATATTTTGCTAAGCCTGTGTGTTGTTCACTAATGGTTTGTTCAAGCTGTTTGAGAATCACAGGCTGCTGACCCCTGATATATCCAGTGACCAGTTCCTCACCCAAAGCATCTGCTTTATCAACACAGTCTGCGGCTGCGATCTGCTCATATTAGTGCTAAAATGATCCCATGCTGTGAAACAGGCCAGAGACTCTCAGCAGTCACATGTTTGCCCTTCCAAAGTCTGTGAGTAACTTCACATGTGTGTCCTGTCATGTAGAGCAGCATGAGCTCCAGCGCAGCGAGCGGCGTCTCTGATAGACTCTTCCCGCTATCAGCAGGACTCTAATCAGATCTGGGAGTCTCATTTAAACTCTGATTCTGTGATGAAGAACACCTGACAGACCACATGAGGAAAACCATCCTGATGGGTCAATATAGACCTGACTCAACCAAACCAGATGCTGAAGAGCTCAGCAGAGCAGCAGGAGTCTGAGGCCATAAGACTGGTGTCATACAGTGATGTCTGAAGGGCGTTTAGATACGATACACAATATAGTGACTATATTCACTATTTCACACCATATAAATAGTTGCACTGCCTTAGGAAACATCAGGTGTCTAAAAGTACTGAGAAATTGTACTTAAAGGGAAAGTTCACCCAAAAAAAAAAAATAGCCCATTATTTACTCACCTTCAATGCAGCCTAGGTGTACATGACCAATTTTATTTTAGACAAATGCAATCTTGCAATGCAATGCTCATTCTGGCTCCTTCAAGCTTTATAATACAATGGGTGGGTGTTTCACTTCATCAGTCCAAAACAAGTCAGATAAAGTGCATCCATCCAAAAAAAAAAGGGCCTCATGGGTGAAGTGAGTCAATGAGTTTTTGTGAGAAAAATATTAATATTTAAAATGTAATAATCACTTTTCTCTAGCTTGCACTGACAGGACATTGGCATTGTGCATGCGCCGCTCCAAAGTGATGAACACAGACATGTAGTGGAGAATGTACAAAATGAGGATTTGTTAAAAAAAAAATAATAATAATTGGCTGAGGATTTCGATATAAGCCATATAAGCCTGCTACAAAGAAAGGAAACTTTGCTTCCTTTGCTTCTGTAAACAAACGGTGGTTTTCGTGTGCAATTGTTAGCGCAAGTTAGATTAAAGTGATTATTACATTTTAAATATGGATTTTTTTTATTTACAAAAACACATCGATTCGCTACAGGAGGCTTTTATTCTCCCCTGGAGCAGTGTTAGGCACTTTTTATTATGGATGCACTTATGATGGATTTATAGTGGATGCACTTTATTGGACTTGTTTTGGACTGATGAAGATAGACACATGCCCACTGCATTATAAAGCTTGAAGGAGCCAGAACAATTTTTAATATAACTCTGATTGCACTCCTCTGAAAGAAGGAAGTCATATACACCTAGGATGCATAGAAGGTGAGTAAATAATGGGCTAATTTTCATTTTTGGGTTTCATTCACTAACCCTTTAAAAAAAGAAAGAAAAGATACTACATCAAACATTTTAGTGAATTGAAAGTACCAACACAAAATATTTGGGTGAGAGTAAAAATTACTTGAGTATTTATAAGTTGCATTTTTAAGAAGAGTTTTCTAAGCTTTTTAATATGACTTTTGAAATCAAGAAGCAGAAGAGTACTTTCAATGCAATCAAAAAAAGACTATTATCTAACTTTTCTGACTATGTAAACCTCTCAAACACAGCATCATTAAACTAAAATCTGTTACATGAATATTTTCAGCTAAAATTAGCAGAAGCAATTAAATGATTAAAAAGTAACACTGTCTCATCATTTACAGACCCTTATCTTTTGAAGTCACATTGGGAAAAAAGAAAAATACTTTGTACATATAAGTATACATGAAAAAAAAAATTTGTAAAAAGTATATTTTTTAAAGTACTTTACCAGAACTTGAGTACAGATTTCTTTAAATAATACTTAAGTGTAGTAAAAAAGTACTATTACAAAAATACTTATGCATCTTTGCATCTAAAACACGAGATGCAATGCTAAGGAATGGTTTTTAAAAAAATGTGCAGCACAGAATCCCTCATCCGCTACATTGCTGTAAAAACAAAACAGTTGCCAGGTCAACTCGCTATTGTAAACAAAAGCTTTCAACACATGCCCCGCCTCCAGGGGCTTCTGATTGGTCCACTGTTTAGGAGCTGACATTGATGAGCGGCTCTACACCTAAAACTTAAAACTCTTTTAACTTAATCTTAAAACCACGGCACTCACATGAGACACTGCAAAAGATGCAAATGTGATGGTCTAGCAATGGAAAAGTGCATTGGAATGGAAAAAATTCTGTGTGAACGTCCCCTTAACACCGCTAGAAAATATCCTTCAGTCAGTCAGACTAATTGAACACAGATTTTAACAGAAGGAAAGTCGTGCACTGAGTACATACTTGTTCTGAGGAGAGAATAAGTAAATGGACCAATCCTCTCTCTTTTCACACCAGTCCGGACGATAAACCTCCATCATCTTCTGGATACGGAAACACAGGCTCTGCGTCACACACACAAACACACACATATACAGGACTCTGGTTATCCGAGATGAACTCTTTCCAATTTATTTTGAATAACAGTTTCATTTTCCCCAGCAGACGTTTCCAATAAACGGAGTAAAATATGAGGATTAATACATCCGTATGACATCCATATTCATGTGAGCGGACAGCTGCTGTGACCCAGTGGAGTTTGGCTATTGTGTTTGCTGTCATTGTTCATAATGAGCTTCTTCGTGTTGTTTATCTTCCACACACACACACATACATACACACATGCAAACGTCTGTGAATCTACCGCTGCTGTATTTCACTTATGAGACGTTTATTAAACTAAAATGAGCCAAAGCTTCTCCTCAGTCTGTCAGACGCGTCGATGTGCCGCTCAGCAGTGAATCGCTCTTCTGAAGAAGCTCTAATGATACGCTCAAACCGATTCACAATAGCGTTTTTAAATCACTTCACTGAAAGGAAGAGCTTCCTAAAGGGCCTCTAAAACTGTGAGAGAGCGTCAGGCTCAGAGAGAATCTGTAACTTTATTCCACTTTTCATGTGCTGCTTCTAAGAGAAAATCATCTGAAATTAGCATAATGGATTCAACAGCAGAGCTGAGAGAACTCAACACTCACTGACCGCTGAAAGCATTAGCGCATCTGTCTGTCCACCTCTCTATCCATCCAACTACTGTACAGTCTTTCCATCTATGCATCAACACAAACTCATTTATAAGAAAGACATATAGACATTGTAAAGTGATGTCCCTGTTGAAAAAAACAGCATATGCTGGTTAGGTAGGTTTTGATGCTGGTTTAAGCAGGTCTTGAGCTGGTCCAGGTCCAGCTTAAACCAGCATCAAAACCAGATTTTTTTTTCAACAGGGGTTGTTCTAAACTTACATATTCTGTGTCTTCCTCCAGGTAATTTTTGTCTTTGCGTGCGTTGAGTTGTGGATAAACCTCTCCCAGCAGTGGCCCCTGAGGGCTGGGGCCCTTCCCATTACAGTCCTGGTGTTCTGCAGACACGCTCTTCTTCCGGACCAGAGGGGGGCGCTGGAGGAGCTCGGGCAGCTCGAGGGAGAGAGCGCGGCGGTGTCGGCGCGACAGGAAGGGTGGATGAGGTAGGAGAGACTCGTGTTCGGCGGGGTGCGAGTGAACGCTGCGAACCCGTAAGCTGCCACCGATGACTCCTCCGGCCCTCAGGGCACGAGCGGAACGACCCGCGCTGTTCCAGCTGCACCGCCGACTCCAGGACGGCTGAGGAGGAGGACGCCCCCAGTGGTGGTAATGGGAACTGCGGCTGTGGCGCTACAGAGAAAGAAAGAAACTTGATTTTTCATCTCTTGTGGCTGGATTCATGAAAATCTTCTTAAAGGATTAGTTCACTTCCAGAACAAGAATTTACAGATACTTACTCACCCCCTTGTCATCCAAGATGTTCATGTCTTTCTTTATTCAGTAAAGAAATTAGGCAATTAGGCAAACATTTCAGAAATGTTCTCTATATGGTGGACTTCTATGGTGCCCGCGAGTTTAAATGCAGTTTAAATGCAGCTTCAAAGGCTTGTAAATGATCCCAGCCGAGGAAGAAGTGTCTTATTTATATACCTTTTAACCTCAAATGATCGTCTTGTCTAGCTCTGTGTCAACTCTGGTATATTCCAGTTGTATTCCCATCTCATTTTCTCCTCCAACTTAAAAGTCATCCTAAATCGCTGCAGAAGAACCGACCCGGTGTTTACAAAGTGAACGTGCAAAGAAGGTCAAATGCCCTTTACAAAAAAAGCGAATGAATTAGGATGATTTTGACATTGGAGGAGAAAATGTTGAGAGATGTTTTTTTTTTTGACATACCTCAACTGTCTTGAACTGGAGTGCAAAGAATACATATGTGCAATGCAGAGCTAGACAAGATGACCGTTTGTGGTTAAAACGTGTATAAACTGATTTTTTTTTTTTTTTTTTTTTTTGAGAAAATAACCAATAATTTTGCTAGATAGGACCCTTCTTCCTCGGCTGGGATTTAGAGTCCTTTGAAACTGCATTCAAACTGCATTTTGGAAGTTCAAACTCGTGGGCACCATAGAAGTCCACTATATATGGAGAGAGAATGTTTTCCTCAAAAAACTATTTCCTTACAACTGAAGAAAGATAGACAAGGGGGCGAGTAAATTATCTGTACATTTTTTTTTTGTTGTTGTGGAAGTAAACTAATCCTTTAAGAAGTTACAAAATTAATTAAGATGAACACAAAGAAGTTCATAAGAGTGCAATTCTTAAGAGGTTCTTAAAGTCCCCCTGAAATCAAAATTAAAGTTTTTTGGCTTTTAGTATGAATATATTAGTTTTAAGATTATCTATAAGCTAGTGTGTTTCAAAGCAGTGACAAAATTCGCTTTTACAAGATATGGGCATTCAAAACTTACAGTCTCGTCACTTCCGCCAATATGAATCAAGGATTTTGATGATATCACCGCGCACTTCAGTTTCAGATCAAACGTTCTGTCCAATAAAATGCTCTCTAGAGTCCGTAGTGTCCCGCCCCCTACACAGAGACGCGGAGCAGATCATATGCGCTCATATGCGCGGTCGGACTCGGCATGTAAACTACACAGCCTCAGCATGATTATTATCACTATTTCGTTTTAGCAAGAGTTTCATATTGAATCTATGGGGTAATTTATTAGTCTGTGGCTGTCATAAGCTTACAAATGCGGCTTTACCGAGCTCAACGGCTCTGCCCCGAGCAGATATAAATGGAACGCTATTGGCTGTTCAAACTTAGTGGGCGGGGCTTAGCGATATGTTTTTGTTTCAGTTAAAAGAACGTCACCACATAGAAGAACGCTGCGTGTTTCAAGGCACTTCAGTGGACCTTTAAGAACATTTTATTTTTATCTCTTCAGAAGAAAATGACAGTCTTTGGCATTATCTGATTGAGTGAATGATTCTGGCTGAAGACTCACTGATTAATTTAATGAAATGCACTTTAAAGGTAGATTTCGGGGGGGATACAAAGTACTTTGGAAATACAAAACATACTTAACTTTTCTTAAGAAAGAAAAAAAGAAGGAAACATTGCTTAGGAAGAATTATATTCTTGAATGCAGCCTCTGACTCCTAACGAGCCTTTAAGCACAGCGGATGAGTTAACTTCACGCAGTCACGTGTGTGTGGTAATTGCAGTCGTGGTGTTTCTGATCTTGCTGACTGCATTCGCTCATTTTTAGCAGCATGAGCGCCAAAAGCAGTTGCCATAGAAACTTGTGTTCTCCGCCATCAAGCTCTCGTTTTGACCTGATGTTCAAGAAACATCAGCGTTCGCATCCGACCATCCATAAAGTGACACAGTTCAGACGTCACGTTTGGTGACTCGACATCATTAGGACGGCTGATTTTTGTAACAAGAAACATTTCATTCTGTACAAAGTGTGCATTCAGTTTCTATCTGAACATTCACAGGTTTTACCAGGTTTTACCGCATTCCCAGAGAGTCTTTCCCACCGCAATCTCCCGCTGGCACGTGACTTCAAGAACAACAGCTCAACACACTATATTTAACCCAAGCGGCTCGCGCTCGTCTCTCTCGATACACATGGCTGCCTCAATTAAAAGAGGGGTTGCTATGGAAACCCCAAAAGCCTTGGCTGAGCGTCCGTCGCACATTACCAAGAGAATTTTGGTCTCTTGCAAACACACACACACACACACGCACACGCTTGAGGGATTTTCTAATTCCAAACATTAATCTGCACAAATATTTCCTTGACTCATTACTTCCACACACACACACACACACGATGAATGATGTCTGACGTGATGACATTGATTTCTTCATCGACTGACCAGAGACGAGGATCTCCTGCCCAGGGAGATGGTTCTGCTCTGGTGGTTTTCCTCGGAGAAGCCAGTCTTGGTCTTCTCCTCCGCCAGCGGCGCCAGATCCAGATGTCCATTAGGAGTGAGAGACGGCAGCTTGGGATCTGGAGGAAAGAAACGGCAGTCATTCAAAGCCAAGAGCAGATCTCTGGCCATCAACACACGCCGTGAAGCTCTCCGGAGATGGCACTAATGTCTCCTCCACGAGTCCCTGTTGAGTTTCTCGCCCTTTACAGCCACACAAACTCAGAAACTGGAGGATTAACAGTCCATCAAATGTGTCAAACAATCCCACAGGATCAACCAATAAAAGACGCTCAGATTTCACCTGCTCCAGTCTGTTTAACATCTCAATCATTGGCAATAACACTAGTTTGAGTGGTAGATGTTTTCTCAAAACACCAGACTGCAGTCGGATTGGCTTTAAATCATTTTCAGGATTAGTGTGCACTAGTTTAAATATGACTCTAAATCAACATCACAGTAATAATAAGTGAAGACAGACACACTGATAGAGGAGATGCAGTTTAGTCCACTCAAGTCTTAATATTTATGTTAGAGATGCACCAAAATGAAAGTTCTTGGCCGAAGCTGAACAAAATTACACATTAGGCCAAAAGGGCAATTACTGAACACAGTTTGAATTTTGCCAATTTGTTTCACCATTGCATGAATTAAATAGTCAATATTTGCTTTTTACAGTTTTGTCTTGCTTTTCAAAGACAAAAAACAATTACAAAAACAGCAATTTACCATTTTTAACATTCTAGTAGATATTATAGCCTATCAACAAAGCACCAAATTGGTTAGTTAGTAAAATAATGCTCTTTGCCCATTTTTTAAACACCCTTCTTGAATCAGGCCTGTGTTTTTAATGTACAAATAAATGCAGCCTTGCTGAGCAAAGGAGAACATTAGAAAAAAAATAATAATAGAGCTGTTGGAATGATTGTTATTATTTTTGTCTTACTTTTTCATTTGATTTTATAGAACAACAGTCAACATTTCTGAATGGTGTCTTTTATTTAGTGGTAAACCTGCAAGAAGAGCTCAGTCCTAGTGTTTGCTGGCAGCAGCAGATTTGTGAATGATTGTCATCTTTGGTCTTTGAACCCTGGCTAAGGAGCTGCTGTCAGAATAAACACAATTGGTGTCTGGTGTATTAGACAACAGAACGTTCTGGAGTTGATTGACTAATGGATGATTTCAGTCATCATACAGTAACCTTTCTCTTCTCATGAAGACATGCGATGCGCTTCTAAACAGTCTCTCGCTGTCGCTGCTTGGAATGATTTTTGCGTCTTGCTCTGACAGTTTCAAATGCTTCCACACTGAACACACGTTTGCTGCATTAGTGCACGCCTCTATTTGATCACATCACAGCATTGTTCAGTATAATTTATTCTGCCTTTTCGCATATTTTCAGGTGCCGAACATTCTGTGCATGCCTAATTTATGTCAATCAAATACACTAAGGTAAGTACAAAATCTTGTTTCGAAAGCACATCTGTTCCTCACCAGCTTTTATCCATTCATGACAAATGAAACATGGCATTGAGCTGACTATAGTTGATGGGTTACATAATGAGAGTGAATGTGCTGTGATCGTACCGGAGAACGTGAGCGAGTTTTTGTTCTGTTCACTTCCATTACAGGAAGATCCTTCATCATCATCAGAGTACGAGCGATTGGCATCACCCTGAAACACACAGCTCACATCAAACCAGAGAAACACAACAGCCCACAAACAACAGTCAGGTAAGTGATTTTGCAAAGTCAAAGAGACAGCGCTTTTTCAACACAGATTTAAATTGATAGATTACATATATTTATATTTACAGAAACCTCACTAGGAATTCCAATCAGACACAACTACATTATGTCTCTGCCAATAATAAAAACTCTTTATTTATATTTTGCTTGCTGTAACTCTAATTCTACCAATAAAGAATGAACAATTCTACCGCATTTATTAATCTTAAGTAGAGGACAGTTGCAACATTGCTTATTTCTTCAAGCAGGAATAAGCTACAGTGATGATATTCATACTGCACAAGCTTTATTGACCCTGCATACTTCCTGAAAGAGAAGTCAGCCACATGTGACTACTCCTCCTACAAAAAAAAAAAAAAAATCATGGTTTTTTAAAGATGAGATTTTTGGTCATATTGTCTAAGTTGTTTGTGTGATGCATCGTAAAACATAACATTTTAATCAGTGCTTTCTAAACTTCTAATAGGCATAGCTGGTGTGTGTCAATGATATTGTGTCAAGCTAATACACCAATTTTATCATGCTGTCCCTTACCACAACATTGATTTAAAAGCTTGCCATAACATTACATAATTGTAATTTTATGGTTTAATAATGAATCCCTTTTATAGTTAGGTATCTCTCCTTTTTTATTTCAGTGAATAGGCTAAAAATCTACTTGTTACTTCAGAATGTTTTTCATTTACTGTACTATTATTTGGTTTTATACAGCCAATTTACCTTTTTAAAGACCCTGACTGTGCACAAATAAAATGAAGGAATTGCAAAATGATATTTAAAAATGATTTAATTACATTTTATTGAATGTTGCAACTGTCCCCTGTTGTGGGGGATGGTTGCAACATTTCACTTTGTCTATTCAAGTGCAATTTTTCATCAAATTGTACGTATATTATCATATGTACACATGTGGCAGCAATACAGGCGAGTAGCTGACAGATGCCTTTATTGTATTAAAATTCCGGCTTTCTAATACAAACAGTCTCTGAGAAACTGAAGGAAATGCAACCGTCCTACACATAACGCCTTCCTACACAAATCAAGTATCAAGAGGTATTAGAATGAAAACAAATCATATTAAATAAACTACATTGAATTATTCATTGTTAAGAATCAATGTGCAGTTCCAGGAATCAAACTGAATCACACAGTCTAACCGATGAAGCACTGAACTCACCTCAGCCTGAAATCCCTCCACCAGAATGGCCACCAGCAAGTTGAACAACACGTAGTTCCCGAACGTCATTAGAGCCACGAAGTACAGAGCCGCCAGAGGAGACGTGGAGGCCATGCCGTTATACAGGACCACGTTCCAATCCTCCTGAGTCAAGATCTGCACACACACAATATGTTTTCGACAGTGTTGGGGAAAGTTACTTTTAAAAGTAATGCATTACAGTATTGAGTTACTCCCTAAAAAAGTAACTAATTACGTTACTTAGTTACTTTTGTTAGTTACTTTTTAAGGAAAGTAGTGCATTACAATATTGAGTTACTCCCTAAAAAAGTAACTAATTACGTTACTTAGTTACTTTTTAAGGAAAGTAATGCATTACAATATTGAGTAACTCCCTAAAAAAGTAACTAATTACGTTACTTAGTTACTTTTGTTAGTTATTTAAGGAAAGTAGTGCATTACAATATTGAGTAACTCCCTAAAAAAGTAACTAATTACGTTACTTAGTTACTTTTGTTAGTTACTTTTTAAGGAAAGTAATGCATTACAATACTGAGTTACTCCCTAAAAAGTAACTATTTACGTTACTTAGTTACTTTAAGGAAAGTAATGCATTACAATATTGAGTTACTCCCTAAAAAGTAACTAATGACGTTACTTAGTTACTTTTTAAGGAAAGTAGTGCATTACAATATTGAGTAACTCCCTAAAAAAGTAACTAATTACGTTACTTAGTTACTTTTGTTAGTTACTTTTTAAGGAAAGTAATGCATTACAATATTGAGTTACTCCCTAAATAATTAACTAATTACGTTAGTTACTTTTGTTAGTTACTTTTTAAGGAAAGTAATGCATTACAATATTGAGTTACTCCCTAAAAAAGTTACTAATTACGTTACTTAGTTACTTTTGTTAGTTACTTTTTAAGGAAAGTAATGCATTACAATATTGAGTTACTCCCTAAAAAGTAACTAATTACGTTACTTAGTTACTTTTTAAGGAAAGTAGTGCATTACAATATTGAGTAACTCCCTAAAAAAGTAACTAATTACGTTACTTAGTTACTTTTGTTAGTTACTTTTTAAGGAAAGTAATGCATTACAATATTGAGTTACTCCCTAAATAATTAACTAATTACGTTACTTAGTTACTTTTGTTAGTTACTTTTTAAGGAAAGTAATGCATTACAATATTGAGTAACTCCCTAAAAAAGTAACTAATTATGTTACTTAGTTACTTTTGTTAGTTACTTTTTAAGGAAAGTAATGCATTACAATATTGAGTTACTCCCTAAAAAAGTAACTAATTACGTTACTTCGTTACTTTTGTTAGTTATTTTTTTAAGGAAAGTAATGCATTACAATACTGAGTTACTCCCTAAAAAGTAACTAATTACGTTACTTAGTTACTTTTTAAGGAAAGTAGTGCATTACAATATTGAGTAACTCCCTAAAAAAGTAACTAATTACGTTACTTAGTTACTTTTTAAGGAAAGTAGTGCATTACATTACTTTTGCATTACTTTTTAAATCTGAGCAGGGCTTGCTTGTTTTTTTTATATATAAAAAGTTAAATTTTTTGTAAATATAAAAGCCTTTTCAGACCAAAAGCCCCAGGCTTCGAGAAAAGTAAATTCATGTCTGTACAGTAGACCACAGAAGAAAAAATGTCAACTCTTTAGCAATAAAAAAAAAGGAAAACAAATGTAAAGCAAAGTACAAAAGCAAAGACATCAGTTAATAAAATGGGATATGTAATAAATACATAAAGGATTTTCGTGTTATTTAACATTTAATTATTGCAGGTTTGCATTGAATTTCAGAGTTTTTATTCATTTTCAGGAATACTGTATCTGTTTTTTAGTGAGTCTTACTCACAATTTCTCTCAACATGAGGACAGGAGAGCTTTTAATCAATAAATGGGGGAAAAAGGTAACACGTTACTTATCTGAAAAAGTAATTCAGATATTTTCTTGTCAAATAAAAAGCAATGCGTTACTTTACTAGCTTCTTTTAATATTGTAATATTATTACGTAACTTGCGTTACCCTCAACACTGGTTATTGGCAGCAAATGTCCCCACAAGTATAGCAATTTAGGTCCCCATGAAAAAACAAACCTATAAATCATTCAGAATTAAGTGTTTTAAGAATCTAAAAATGCTTGTAGCTTTGTGTGAGGGGTAGGTTTATGGAACTAACTGAAGAAAACTAATGATTGTAATACCAATGTGTGTGTGTGTGGGACATCTCTCTCTCTCTCTCTCTCTCTCTCTCTCTCTCTGTACCTGAAACACAGTAACGATTGCCCACAGCAGAGAGTCAAAGTTCTTCCTGTCAGGGACCGTGTCTCCGGTGTCCGTCTTCAGACTGAACTTGCAGCCGAATATATGCATTCCCAAAATACTGCAGACACAAAGAAAGGGAGAGAGATGTGAGATTCAAAAACACTCCAGTAGTCTAGTCTCATTAGTCTCAAACTGACACACACCTGAAGATGAAGATGAAGAGCATTAGCAGCATGCAGAATGTGGCCACATTGTCCATGGTCTTCATCAGAACCACCAGCTGTCTGCGCAGTGCTGGCATGAACCGAACCAGCTTCAGGACCCGCAACAAGCGGAAGGTGCGGAGAACCGAAAGACCGCCGTCAGACTGACCCACGATCTCACACACGCTGCGATTGGGACGCTCATTAGTGAAAGCACTTCTGTTCTTATGCAAAAACATCTGTTATTTGAGTAATCAACTTGTATTGAAGTTTAGTTAAATGATTCTATCACACATGTCACATGATAGTTTCATTTTGAAGCTGTATCTTCAAAACTACAGAGTAGTATGTTGATAAAAATATGATACCAACCAAGACTGACATTTGAGCTGAAGTCAGTAAGATTTGCACTTTTATTCATCAAGGCTGCATTATATTGATCAAAACTGACAGTAAAGACATTTATGTTGCAAAAGAATTCTATTTCAAATAAATGCTGTTCTTTTGAACTTTCTATACATTTGCAAATCCTGAACATTGGGCAGCACAACTGTTTTCAACATTGATAATAATGTTTCTTGAGCAGCAAATCAGTATATTAAAATGATTTCTGAAGGATCATGTGACACTGAAGACTGGAGTAATGGCGTTGAAAATTCAGCTGTGCATCACAACAATCTATTTCATTTGAACATAGATTCAAATAGAAAAAAGTTGTTGTTTTATTGTAATAATATTACTGTTTTTACAGTATTTTGGTTTGAATAAATGCAGCCTTGGTGAGCAGAAGAGACTCTTTTCTTTTAAAAAAATTAAAAAAATCTTACCAACCCCAATCTTTAAGGTGTATTAAACCCTTAATCCTTTGAACGTAAAAGAAAAGCATCAGTAGGTGTTTCACAGTAGGTCATTACCTGATGATCACGATGATCCCATCAAAGATGTTGTACGGATTGCGCAGGTAATTAAAGCAGCCGAATGCTGTGAGCTTGAGGATCATCTCCAGAGCAAACATACTGGTGAAAACGATGTTACAGATCTCCAGAACATTAGTGAGCTCCTCTGGCTGAACACACACACAGAATGAGAACATGAAACACTTCATTAACTGAAGTAATGAACAGAAACATGATGAGACACAGAAATTATCATCAACTCATCCTCAAGTTCTTCAGCTCATTCAAGAATCACTGGAAGAACACACAGACAGCCAAACTGCCGGATATTCATCAGGTTAGTGCTGGTTTTCGGGTGGGCTTTAGCTAACATTACATATATATTAAAACCACTGCATCTATGATATGTTTGACCTGCTCATGGTGCTCTATGCCCATGCTGATGGTGTTGATGAGGATAGCCACCATGATTCCTCTGTTGAAGTATTTACTCTCAACGATGCCCCACAGTTTGACCCTTATCTCCATCCACAGCTCTCGGCTCCGCTTCCGACAGGCCCCCTCAGCTCTCTGACACCTGTCTGTCTCCTCATCTGCGTCCTCCTCTGTCTCCTGATTGGCTGCTGAGGCGGCAGGTGTGGCTCCATCTGCAGTGCAGCGAGAGAAAAGATCAGAGCTGCATGTCTCCACCCAACCATTTTCCCATCCATCCCCTCCCTCATCTCCTCACCATGTTGTGGGAGGCTCTTCTCTCCTCCATTGATGTTTGTTTTCTCATGTATCTGCTCAGGTGGTTTGCGGCAGAGCGTCCTGAAGAAGGCAGTGGTGCGTCGGCGCGCCTTGCGGAGGACGTGGCAGACAAGCTGGAAGATCTCCTCATAGCAGTCGCCAGGTTCTGCCAGTGAGGCCAGCGTGCTGGAGGACAGACAGGCGGCTCGCTGCTCCTGCATCAGCTGATGCTCACGCTGTTTGGTCTCTGAAAACTGAGTCGCTATGACGACCAAACACAGGTTTATCATGAAGAACGAGCCGACCTGTGGAGTTACGCAAAGATTCAGAGAGAGAAACACACTCCTCACTGCAAACATGGACTCATCTCACTGCAAATGACTTATCTCACTCATTTTAGTACAAAAACATCTCACATCTCACTGCAAATACTCATTTTACTCATTCCACTTCAAACATGCACTGATCTCACTGCAAATACTTACATATCACTGCAAATACTCATCTTACTCTTTCCACTTCTAACATGCACCGATCTCACTGCAAATACTCATTTTACTCATTCCACTTCAAACATGCACTGATCTCACTGCAAATACTCACATCTCACTGCAAATACTCATCTTACTCTTTCCACTTCTAACATGCACTGATCTCACTGCAAATACTCACATCTCACTGCAAATACTCATCTTACTCTTTCCACTTCAAACATGCACCGATCTCACTGCAAATACTCACATCTCACTGCAAATACTCATCTTACTCTTTCCACTTCTAACATGCACCGATCTCACTGCAAATACTCACATCTCACTGCAAATACTCATCTTACTCTTTCCACTTCTAACATGCACCGATCTCACTGCAAATACTCACATCTCACTGCAAATACTCATCTTACTCTTTCCACTTCTAACATGCACTGATCTCACTGCAAATACTCACATCTCACTGCAAATACTCATCTTACTCTTTCCACTTCTAACATGCACCGATCTCACTGCAAATACTCACATCTCACTGCAAATACTCATCTTACTCTTTCCACTTCTAACATGCACCGATCTCACTGCAAATACTCACATCTCACTGCAAATACTCATCTTACTCTTTCCACTTCTAACATGCACCGATCTCACTGCAAATACTCACATCTCACTGCAAATACTCATCTTACTCTTTCCACTTCTAACATGCACTGATCTCACTGCAAATACTCATCTTACTCTTTCCACTTCTAACATGCACTGATCTCACTGCAAATACTCACATCTCACTGCAAATACTCATCTTACTCTTTCCACTTCAAACATGCACTGATCTCACTGCAAATACTCACATCTCACTGCAAATACTCATCTTACTCTTTCCACTTCTAACATGCACTGATCTCACTGCAAATACTCACATCTCACTGCAAATACTCATCTTACTCTTTCCACTTCTAACATGCACTGATCTCACTGCAAATACTCACATCTCACTGCAAATACTCATCTTACTCTTTCCACTTCAAACATGCACTGATCTCACCGCAAATACTCATCTTACTATTTCCACTTCAAACATGCACTGATCTCACTGCAAATACTCATCTTACTCTTTCCACTTCTAACATGCACTGATCTCACTGCAAATACTCATCTTACTCTTTCCACTTCAAACATGCACTGATCTCACTGCAAATACTCACATCTCACTGCAAATACTCATCTTACTCTTTCCACTTCAAACATGCACTGATCTCACTGCAAATACTCACATCTCACTGCAAATACTCACATCTCACTGCAAATACTCACATCTCACTGCAAATACTCACAATCCACTGCAAATACTCATCTTACTCTTTCCACTTCAAACATGCACTGATCTCACTGCAAATACTCACATCTCACTGCAAATACTCATCTTACTCTTTCCACTTCAAACATGCACTGATCTCACTGCAAATACTCACATCTCACTGCAAATACTCATCTTACTCTTTCCACTTCAAACATGCACTGATCTCACTGCAAATACTCATCTTACTCTTTCCACTTCAAACATGCACTGATCTCACTGCAAATACTCATCTTACTCTTTCCACTTCAAACATGCACTGATCTCACTGCAAATACTCACATCTCACTGCAAATACTCATCTTACTCTTTCCACTTCAAACATGCACTGATCTCACTGCAAATACTCACATCTCACTGCAAATACTCACATCTCACTGCAAATACTCACATCCCACTGCAAATACTCATCTTACTCTTTCCACTTCTAACATGCACTGATCTCACTGCAAATACTCACATCTCACTGCAAATACTCATCTTACTCTTTCCACTTCAAACATGCACTGATCTCACCGCAAATACTCATCTTACTATTTCCACTTCAAACATGCACTGATCTCACTGCAAATACTCATCTTACTCTTTCCACTTCTAACATGCACTGATCTCACTGCAAATACTCATCTTACTCTTTCCACTTCTAACATGCACTGATCTCACTGCAAATACTCATCTTACTCTTTCCACTTCTAACATGCACTGATCTCACTGCAAATACTCACATCTCACTGCAAATACTCACATCTCACTGCAAATACTCATCTTACTCTTTCCACTTCAAACATGCACTGATCTCACCGCAAATACTCATCTTACTCTTTCCACTTCAAACATGCACTGATCTCACTGCAAATACTCATCTTACTCTTTCCACTTCTAACATGCACTGATCTCACTGCAAATACTCATCTTACTCTTTCCACTTCTAACATGCACTGATCTCACTGCAAATACTCACATCTCACTGCAAATACTCATCTTACTCTTTCCACTTCAAACATGCACTGATCTCACTGCAAATACTCACATCTCACTGCAAATACTCACATCTCACTGCAAATACTCACAATCCACTGCAAATACTCATCTTACTCTTTCCACTTCAAACATGCACTGATCTCACTGCAAATACTCACATCTCACTGCAAATACTCACATCCCACTGCAAATACTCATCTTACTCTTTCCACTTCAAACATGCACTGATCTCACTGCAAATACTCACATCACAATGCAATTCACCCGTCTCATTGCAAACACAGTTTCAAATACCCGTCTCACTGCCAACAACCATCTGTCTCACTACAGACACACTTTTTACACCAAACATAAACCCATTTCTTTGCAAACCCTCTGTCTCACTGCAAACACACCTGACAGAACATCTGCGGGATTTTTATGGGATATCCACATTAAGCTGAAGGAATACAACATGCTAACTCTCATATAGGAATACATGCATCTATTGAGGACAAAAGCATTCATAAACAGATAAAAGAATATCAAACGGGCTTGAAGCACCAATGACATAAAAAATGAACCATCAGCACGTCAAATAAAACATAATAAAACTTTATATTGCTCTTTTAGAACAGAATCATAAATCTGTGTGTGTGTGTGTGTGTGTGTGTGTGTGTGTGTGTGTGTGTGTGTGTGTGTGTGTGTGTGTGTGTGTGTATACTTACTATAATCAACAGAATAAAGTAGATAAAGTTGTAGAATGAATGAGCATCCATGACGTAATACATGATTTCCACCCAGCCCTCCAGAGTAATAACCTAAAGACACCATCATTTGCAGAAACATATTTCAAACAGTTCTTTGGAAATGAAGTTTGCTTTCAATAAGTTCACATTAAACACAAAAACATCAATCAGTTGGATGACTGTTTTCAAAAGTTGCACGGTAGAAATGAGTCTCCAGCAGATACCTGAAATATAACGATCCAGGCGTATCCGATGTTGTCAAAGTTGATGGCTCCTTTGTGCGGGTTTCGGTGTCCGGTGTGGCAGCGGGTGTAGTATCGGTTCCAGTTGACACAGAGCCCGGGAACAATAGCACTGGCGTTAAGGATGGGCTCGGTCATGAGGCCCAGTGCCTGATGGTGCAAGAGATCATCCACGTCCAGACAGCACTGATGTCCCGCCACACGCCGGGCCGGTACGTCACTGCACGCCATGATGCCGTTATCCTGCGGCAGAGAGCAGATGAAGGGCCTTTCGTCCTCCTCATTGGGAGAGTAGTACGGAGCAGGGAGTGCCACACCTGTTGAGCTGAGAGAAAGAGGAAGATTAACACATGATCAATTTGTCTAGAACCTAATCAGATGCTTTACTGCCCACATATACTGCAAATAATGAGCTTCTTTCTTAGTGTTTTTGTATTTGTAAATCAACACCCAGCTAACAGGGAACATTCTCACAACTAGGGTTGCAAAAAGATGGAAAATGTCCATAAAATTTTGGAAACTTTCCAGAAATCTTGGATAAATTCTGGAATTTTTTGGAATCTTCCTAGGATGTTTGGAAAGTTTCCAGAAATATTCCACACTTTTGCAACCCTACTCACAACTTTCAGTATCATTTTTTGTTTTTTATGTTATACAAATGTTAGGACAACATTATCTTAGAATAATGTTTGTGGAAAGATCTTATAACTTTATTAATATTTTATTAATGTTGTCATAACATTGCGAAAAACATTCTTAAATCAAAACATTCAAATAACGCTATATTTTGGGTGCAGAAGTTAGTAGAACATTTACAAAATGTTTCTGTAACTTTTAAATAACATTATAATCATGACAAGAAAACTGGACATTTTAATTTTTTAGAAACAAAACAAAGTTTTAAAATAAAAGCCCGATTTCACAGACACGATTTAGACTAAGCCAGGATTAGGCCATAGTTCAATTAGGACATTTAAGTAATTTTTATAAACGTGCTTAGAAAAAACAACTGGGGTGCATCTTAAGACAAAACAAAGGCACTGATATATTTTAAGATCAAACAGTGCAATTTTATTTCACTTGAAACAGCTCAGACTTACATTTTAGTCTAGGACTAGGCTTAAGTCTTGTCTGTGAAACCAGGGGCCAAAGTATTAAATCTTCTTTTCTGACAAATGTATCAAAACAAAGTTTAAGCTTAAAACATTTGCCAATAGGGTCATAAAAATCTTCCCAAGCAGTTTTTTTTTTCTTCTTATTTTAAGCATAAACTAATTTAGATACTTCTTCCAGAAAACACAGTTTAATATATTATAGTTATTTCACTTTACTGTCTTGATGTAAGCATGTTTAGATATTTGTACTGGAAAATACCCTAAAAATGGCAGATTTGGACGAACTCTACATTTAAAAAACATGAATGTATTAAAAAAACACAGCACACACAAAGTGTGTAAAATAACAAATTAGAATTTTGGTTCTTATTTCATTCTGTGATCATTTTCTCCATGACCAAACTGAGGTATCTTAAAAGCATGATTCATTTCTGGAACAACCTTCAATTGAAGACACTAAAGCTGCTCCCAATATAGGCTGCTCACTAGGTTTGGAACAGAGCCACAGCCGTCATCACGTATGTGTTTACACTGATTTAGAGTATATCTCTGACATATAAAGACCAACATCCAGGAGCGCAGAGACACACACAGACGGTTTAACAGAGCTCAGAGGGTCAAAGGTTTTATTGGTGCTCGCCTCTATGATCATAAAGGCGACATTCAAACGCTTTTAATAAACTAAAGAGCACATCAGTGCAAACGCACAGATCAAACACTGAGAGCAAATGAAATGATATTTCACAAGATTACAGAGGACAAACATCATCAAAGAGAAGCTGAGTGTTGATTTATCTATCAGCGGTGCGGAGCTCAGAGCCGCTGGATAACCAGACACTGCCAATAGAGATCTAGCACATCAGCAACCTGTAACAATCTGTAACATCCAACATGCTCCAAAACAACAGATTGACAAACCCACTTAATTCTTTCAAACCCACTTCTGAAAGAATAATGATTTAAATACACTACTATGCAATACTTTGGGGTCACTAACATTTTTGTTGGTACTTGTATTTAGCAAGGGTGCATTAAATTGACCAAACGTGTCAGTAAAGACATTCATAATGTTACAAAAGCAATTTTGCATTATTTTCTAATTTAATACTGAATTAATAATTACAAATGACATTATCAGAACAACATTCCTGGATAAAAGCATTACTTTGGATAAAAGCATCTACTAAATGAATCAATGTAAATGAATGAGAAAAGCTTCCAAATGATGCCAAACATCAGTTATTTACTGCTGACCTTCAGATATAGATATATAGATATATACATATACATACGTACTCATTTGATATCATTTCTTTCTTTTTGTTCTTTTTGTGTCAAAATCCTACAACTTTCACTGCCAACACACACCCGTCTCACAGCAGACACACTTTTCACACCAAACACAAACCCATCTCACTGCAAACACACCTGACAGAACATCTGCAGGATTTTTATGGGATATCCACATTAAGCTGAAGAAATACAACATGCTAACTCTCATATGGGAATACATGCATCTATTGAGGATAGAAAGAATATCAAACAGGCTTGAAGCACCAATGAAATAAAAAAAATAAAAAAAATCAGCACATCAAATAAAACACTTTGGACAAAAGCTTCCAAATTAGGCTGAACATCAGTTATTTACTGCTGATTTAATTT